>NW_028274810.1:184809271-184986771 GCF_037043125.1 Eumetopias jubatus | reverse complement strand
AAAACACAAAGGTTTTTAATTTTTATGAAATCCGATTTATCTATGTGTTTCTTTGATTGCTTGTGCTTTGGTGTCATTTCTAAGAAACTATTTCCAAATTCAAAGTTGCAAAGATTACATCTATGTTTTCTTCTAAGAGTTTTACAGTTTTTAGCCCTTACACATAGGTCTCTGGTCCATTTTGAGTTAATTTTTGTATATGGTGTAAAATAAGGGCCCAACTGCATTCTTCTGCATGTGAATATCCAGTTGTCCAAGAACTTGTTGAAAAGAGTATTCTTTCCCCCATTGAACTGTTTTGACACTCTTGTTGAAAATCAATTTACTGGGGGGATTTATTTCTAGACTCTCACTCCTATTCCAACGATCTATACATCTATTTTCATGCCACTGCAACACTATCTTGAGTACAGTAACTTTGGTGTAAGTTTTGAGACTGGGAAGTCTGACTCCTCCAACTTTGTTCTTTTTCAAGATTCTTTTGGCTATCACAGGTCCCTTGAATTTCCAATATGAAATTTAGGACCAACTTGTAAACTTCTGCAAAGAAGCCAGCTGTGATATTGATAGGGAACGTGTTGAATTTGTAGTTCACTTTGCTTCATGTTGCCATCTTAAAGAACATGTCTTTCTATTTTACTTGGACCTTCTTTGATTCTTTCAACAATGTGTTACAGTATTCAAAGTTTTATGCTTCTCTTGTTAAATCTATTATTATTTTATTCTTTCTGATGTTATTATAAGTAAAATTATTTTCTTACTTTCATGTTTTGTTTATTACTACTGTATATACATTTAATTTTTATGTTTATTTTGTAACCTGAAACCTTACTGAACTTCTTTAGTTTTAATAGGTTTTCTAGAGGATTCCTTAGCATTTTCTATATACAACTCTCTATACAACAACATGTCATCTGCAAATGGAGATTGTTTTACTACTTCCTTTCAACCCAAACGACTTTTATTCATCTTTTTGCCTAATTGCCTTGGCTAGAGCCTCCAGGATAGAATAGAAGTGGCAAGAGCAGAAATCATTGGTTCCTGATCTTAGAAGGAAAGTAGTCTTTCACCATTTAGCATGATGTTACGCTAATTTTGGAATTTTGAAAGCTCAGTTTAAAAGCATTTTAAACTGAAAAGCTAATTGCTACCTGGCACAGTACTGCATTGGTGTAACACTAGGGAGACCAAAAAAAAAAAAAAAAAAATCCTCTATCTCTAAAATTTTACAAGTACTTCGCATGGAATTTGTCATGGTGCTGGTCATACTTCCTCCCCAGCTCCCTGCTAAAACCTGCTGAGGTATGACTAGAATGGTCTGACACAGAGAATTCATTCTGTTCAGTCTGGGCTGCCTTGGTGGCTCAGACTATCCCCCAAGAAAGTCAGTAACAGCCTGCCAGAGCTAAGTGACAAGGTTTCCTTTGAAGTGTTTCAGGTTCTGGTAGTAAAGGTCAGGTTAACTAAAAGTTTAGTGATGCTGTAGAGGACAAACTATAGGTTTGACTTCTAAGTCTTCCATCTTTCATGCCAACATTTGTGAGCATGCTCTGTCAGGGTCAGGTATAGACAGCAGACCTACATTCCACCTGCTGCCTGGGATTAAACTAAACAAACTCAGTCATAAGAATATTGCCCATCTGGTTCCCACTTCCCATTTTTAATCTCGACATATGGACTCTGGGTATCTGCTATAACTGTTTACAAAAGTAGATATACTTATAGCCAATAAAATGTAGCAAAATGGAATCAGATATTAGGAAAATTACCAAATCAAATGATATTTTGATAATAAGTGAAAGATGAGATATCCCCGGTGAACTTACATATTAGCTCAAATGAATCCTGTAATGATGATGACATCAACAGTAATGGCAGCTAACACTTGTCTTCATGCTTATCTTAGGCAAGGTGCTGTTCTTAGCACCTTTTCATGGATTAATTTGGATGCAGAAGCACTAAAAATCTCATGAAATTTCCCAGGTACATACTGCTAGTTAAGTTATTGAACTAGGACTCCACCTCAGGTGGTCTACCCCTAGACTCACACTCTTAACCACTAATGCAGTACTGCCAATTTCACTCCTATCTACACATCATATCAGATCAGTGAAAACCACTGTGGTTCTGATGAGAACACTCTCTGGTGAATTCTTTTCCTTTTAGCCTTTAGCATTTTTACAAGAAACTGATGCCAGCAAAAAAGATTGGCCTCTAACCTTTGCATCTAATGGTGCATCTCCTATACCTTTACAAAGCTGTTATCATTCAGGAAGTGAAGATTTCTCATGTAAAACTGATGAAATCGATAAGAAATTTTAAAGATCTTGCTTTTGTCATGTGTTTCTGTTCATCAGGAACCACATGAACACTAAATATAGTTTAAAATATAGTGAGGCATAAAATATTTGCTGAGAAGTGTGGTGTATATATCTATTTGTATATCTTTAACTATACCTATGCCAATACCTACATCTGTATCTATATATGCCTCTGTATCTCTTATGTCTATCTGTATGTATTTGCAACATGCCCTTCATGTCAGATAAAGTTTTGCTTTGTCACCAAGCAGCTGAACTGCATGTTGTCCATGCACTTGGTGGCCAGCTCATTCACTCAGTCTTCCTTGTTTTCATTCACCAAGTGATGTACAGCATCACTCAGCTGCATAAAATCTGTGGTACAATCCCTTTACATATTTTATATGTGTGGCAAAATGATGGCTTTGGATCATGGACTTTAGTGATCTGAAAAGAGTCGTCATGGTGATGGGCCCATCTGCTTCATCCTCAGCCCTCTTGCTTGTTCTGGGTCATATTCCCATTGAAAGACCAGCACTGTGTATACATGGGGCATCTGTAAAGTCATTCTAAGTGTGTGCATCCTTAATTTCTCATTTCTGTGCATACTCCTTCCTTCTACACAGAGCATTTATTCTAGTTAGATAAATTTGTCTTTAAACCAGTATTTTAGCTTGAGCTATTACAGAATATCACAGACTGGGTGGATTAAACAGTAGACATTTATTTCTCTCAGTTTTAGAGGCTGGGAAATCCAAGATCAAGGTGATTCAGTTCCTGGTGAGAACTCTCTCCTGTTTTCTCACCATGCCTTCACATGATGGAGTGGAGAGAGAGCTACATAGTCGCTTTCTCTTCTTATAAGGGCACTAATCCCATCTGGGGGCCCCACCTTCATGACCTCATCCAAATCCAATTACCTCCTAAAGGCCCCACCTCCAAATGCCATACCATTAGGCGGTTAGGGCTTCACCATATGAATTTGGGGGAGGAACACAAACATTCTGTCCATAACAACTAGCTTATTTCCCTCTTCACAGAAAGGCCAGTCAGGCCTATTAAATTCCACTTAGGAAAAAACCCATATTTTGCAGACAGGTAATTTGGCTTCCGGTTTTCCTTCTTACTGTGGTTTGACAGAGTAGACCACAATGTCTCAAACAAAGGATTCTCTGTGGTTTCTACAATTAGTTCTGTAAATGTGTTTGAAATAAGTGTCTTCATGACTGAACAGTTAGCATTTAAAACAACAAAAAGGAAAGACAGAGCAAAAGAGGAAGGATGGTTTCAGAATGGCCCATGCAAAACAAACAAGGCTGTTGGCTAACACTCTGGATATCCCCAGATTGGAGGTGAGACCGACATGGTGCTCAGAATGCTCAGTGGCTGGCTCTGACTTTTAAAGAGGTAAGAAAAAGAGAAAACACATCTAAATCATTTGCAAAGACTTAAAATGTTGAATGTATTTCCAGAGATTGCACAACATTTTTCTTAAAATTAGCTAAACAGACATCATGACCAGAGACAATCATGGACATAAACCCAGGAAGGGAGGTAGGGATGGCGAATGTGATGTGCCATGGGGGCCTGTCTCATTCAGTTTTCATCTCTGTTCAGCAGCACGGGTGAGGGCTCTGAACAGCATGAAAGTGCCTAGTTTGGCTGATGAGCTTCCTCAGTCACTTCACTGGTCTAGGATTCAAGGCACTTTTTAAATTCTCATTGTTTGTTCCATGTCAGTTCAACTCCCAAACATAAACTTCCTCAATCCTCTCAGGAAGTGCAGATTTTTAAAGTGCCAGTCTTATTGAGTCACTGACTAGTCACCTTGCTTCCAACTGGCTGTATACAATAGACCCATCCACGCCATACTGAGAACCCTGGGCTCTGACAAGGCCTGAACATTCCCACAGCTACCACAGTCCTTCACAAACTCCTTTAATTACACTTTTTCCAACGCCTTCTTTCAAGCTCTCATCATCCACTATCTGAGTCCTAACATTTCCTCATACCCAATCTCTCTGACAGGCCCTTTCCAGGACATCCTTTCTCTGCCTCCAGCTTTTTTTTTTTCCTATAAAGTATAACTAGTTATGTCCATCCTTATGGCCTTCCTTTTCTTCCTGCATAAACAACCAGACTCTATTTCCCAAACTCCTTTGAGGTTAGGTGCGGCTGTGTGCCACGGTAGTGCAGAAGCGTGATGTGTTTGTCACTTACGGTCCAGACCATAAAACCCTCCCAAACTCAGTCTCCAGGCTCCTCTTCCACCAACTGCACAGAGATGACCTCAAAAGCCATGTGTTGAAGATGGCAGGGCCCCAGTCAGTCTGAATCCTGAGTGACCACATAGACCAGACCCCGATTTCCCTTATAAAACAGTAAGACTATTTGCATGATAAAAAAATCAAACTGTTTTTATGTTTGTGTCAATGAACATTTTTGTTTGAATTCTTATACAGCTAATGTTAGCCTAATAAATGCATCCCCTGCTTACAAGTCTCCTTTATCTGTAGAATTAAGTCCAAATTTCTTAGTACTACTTGGACTTTCTCAATTTCACCTCAGCCGGCCTCATCAGCTACCTTGCCTCCACTCTTTACACACCATTTACTGAAGATTATGCTCACTCTTGCCTAAGAATAAATTTATTTAATCTCTAGACATCATTTAAAAGAGGTCATGGCAATCATATTACAATATATAAATATATCAAATTAATATGCTATACAATGTTATATATCAAATATACTTTAATAATAAAAAGGGAGAGACATTAAATATTACTCTGTCTCCCCAAATACTTCTCTGCAGAGATGCCAAAAGTTTTCCTACTCAGGCTATTATACTGGTTGTGGTTTTCCCCCACGTTGAGCCTTGCAGAGAAAAAAGCTACATAATCCCAAAATGTTAAGATAGATTCACAAACCATTGCCTTTGGGAGAAGATTTTGCAGTCTTCTAAGGCAAGTACTTAGAGTTACACAAGACAACATCTTTGAAGAGAATGTACTCAGGTGACACTGTTGAGGGAATGAATTCTATCTTTGCAGAGCTCGGTATGCTAAATATTGTTCCTTACACTTAATTATTATTATCAGTAAATTTGTTGTTGATGTATTGCTGTGTATATTTAACCCTTCTAATTTCTTATAATACCGTATAGATTTTTATCAGTGGAGTCTATCAAAGTCCCCTTATTTTACACTCTCTAAATAGTGACATTTTCCAGTTGAATTTATGCTTTGGGAGTAGGGATGTCCTATTTCTTAAACATTAAGAAATAAGATATTGGGGTACCTGGGTGGCTCTGTCTCAGGGTTGTAAGATTGAGCACTGTGTTGGGCTCCATGCTCAGCGGGGAGTCTGCTTGAGAGTCTCTCTCTCTCTCTCTCTTTCCCTCTGCCCTGCCACACCTCATGTGTGCACACATGCATGCACTCTTTCTCAAATAAATAAATAAAATCTTTAAAAAAAGAAGTGGGCGCCTGGATGGCTCAGTCAGTTACATGTCTGCCTTTGGCTCAAGTAATGATCCTGGTGTCCCAGGATCGAGTCCTGCATCGGGCTCCCTGCTCAGCTGGGAGTCTGCTTCTCCCTCTGCCCTTCACCCCAATCATGCTCTCTCTCACTCTCTCTCAAATAAATAAATAAAATCTTTCAAAAAAAGGGAAGTAAAATATTAAGAAAAATGACAGCAAGTGGAATTTATAAACAATAAGTCTCCACAAAGTCCTCATAAATTAAGAACGTGATTATTCCAATCAGATCAATAATGTTAAAAGCTCAAAATTTCAAAACCGCTAATCCAAAATGAACAAATGAAATGATACTTGTAACTTTCAATGGAAATTTATTTTTTAATTAAAACATTTTTTATGACTTTATTTTTTAGAGCAGTTTTAGGTTCACAGCAAACTTGAAAGGAAAGTACAAAGATTTCCCATATCTTCCCAGCCCCCACACATGCAGAGCCTCCCTCTTTATCAACATGCTCCACCAGAGTGGTAGAGCTGTTGCAATTGACAAACCTATGCTAACACATCATTATCACCCAAACTCCAAAATTAACATTAGGGTTCATTCATGATGGTATACATTCCATGGGCTTGGACAAATGTATCCACCATTATCATATCATACACAATAGTTTCACTGCCCTAAAAATCTTCTGTGGTTTGTCTATTCATCCCTCCCTACCCACCAACCCCTGGAAACCACTGATCTTTTTTACTACCGCCACAGTTTTACCTTTCCAGAATGTTTTATGGCTGGGATCATACAGTATATATAGACTTTTTCTGATTGGCTTCTCTCACTTAATAATACACATTTAAGTTTTTTCCATGCCATTTCATGATTTGATAGCTCATTTTTTTAATCACTGAGTAATATTCCATTGTCTGGATATATCACTTCGTTTATCCATTCACATTCTGTAACCTCTTGATTGCTTTCAAGTTTTGGCAATAAGCTGCTATCAACATCCATGTGCAGATTTTTGTGAGAGGTAACTATTTTCAGTCCCTCTGGGTAGATACCAAGGAATGCAATCTCTGGAGTGTATGGTAAGAGGTTGTTTAGATTTGTAAGAAACTGACATACTGTCTTTCAAAGTGGCTGTACAATTTTGCATTCTACCAGCAATGAATAAGAGTTCCTTTGGCTCCACACCCTTGCCAGTACTTGGTGTTGTCAGTATTCTGGATACTTTTAATTTTTTAACTGCTAAATATCTAAGTTACAGTAACTTCCGTGTCTTTAAGCCAACAGAGACTTAAATACATGGAAGTATATCTCTAGTCAAGTTTATTGTGTTTCATTTCATGCTCTACCAGACTGTCATCAAAATAATAGTATAGCACTATTGTTACTATATAATACTCCAATAAATTATATTAGAAGGTAACATTATAAACCCGTTCTGGGATAATAACTATATTACTGCTAACAATAACTAATACCTACTAAATGTTTAGTGAGTCGGGCACTGTCACAATCACTTTATTTTCCTAATGTCACTTGATTCTCACAAAAACACTGAGAAATATATGTTATAATCTCCATAACACAAAGAAACTGAGGCTTAATTTGCATAAGGAAATATCTGGCCAAATAGATTAAGCAAAAAGAATTGGGGTCCAGCTCCGGCAGTAAATCAAGATATAAAGTTTGATCAGATATTGTGCCTTATTTTTTGATTCTATAATTGAAGAGAATAGAGGCAAACAAATGGAAAGTGTTAGATATTGATGAGACAAAGTAAATAAGATGTTGTCAAGGATAGTTAAAGGAATTTTTAGGCTTTGAGACAAAAAAAAAGAAAGCTAGATTCAGCCTAATTTTCTTGTCTCCTTTTCACACATTTATGATTGAAAAGGACTTTAAGAATAGGAGAATAAGATATGAATTCCTGAAAGCATAGACCATTATGTTTATTAGGGGGTTAGCAACTGAGGGTGACTCCCACATGCACAGCCTCATGACTTCCACCTCAGGCCTAACATATGTGGGAGCTGGAGCACCACCACCCCAGCCAGAGACTGCAGAAAAAGTCTTATCATTACTACAGATGTTAAAACATGTACTATATCATCCACCCTGAATGATCAGCATTCTCATGGGAAATTTTCCTCCTAAACTATAGAAATGCTTTTTCCTTAACTGATGGGTCTAAGGAGGAGATTTTTGCAAATCATATTTCACATATTTGGGGTTTAGAAAATTAATCATATTTGGGCAATGATAAACTTTTGTAAGATTTTTGGACTTTAGCTCAGAGAAACCAAACCTTAGTCCCTCTTGGGTAGCTGAGATACAAATCTGAAGCTATTAACACCATGTGCCCAGTGATATAGAACAGATGGTCTATAGCAGGGAAGAATGGAGTTCATAAAAACAGAGATACAAACACAAGAGGTTTAAGAGCTAAAGATCCTGGTTTTAATTGTTCTGACCCCAACTACATTCCTGCCCTCCCACAAGACCCTACTTTTTGCTCTTGTGCTTTGAGTTGGAATTGTGTCCCTGGTGAATGAGGGTCCCGATGAATACCCAGCATGTACTTCATATGCAAGAAATGGAGCAGTATTCAGAATAGGTTTTGAAAATGAGAAAATAAGTGGAAGTTTATTAAGGTAAATCTAGACCACCCAGAGCACCTGATTCGAAAGATGCTCAAAGAGTTAAGACACAGTTTGGAGGGGAGGTACTGACTCAAGGGAAATGTGGGAAGCTGGCTTCTGAACACCAGTGATGTGGGTGAATTCTCTCCAGTAATCATCTATTTTCCAAAAAATGCTTCCTCCACCCCATCCCAAACACTCCTCTCTAATCTCCCAGGATTAGTTATAGCCTTGTACATGCACAGAGTTTGCTAAAGAGAATGCAGAAAAAGAAACAAATGTTAATATAATGAAAATCTTAATCTTTTTTTTTAATTGTCCAGACAAGGAGCAGTTGTGAAATAAAGAGTAAACAATTTTACTTTATGTTACTTATTGTTCTAGCAGGTAATACATACTGAATTGTTTAAAAACCTTTCGGGTCAAAATTTGAGTATGCACATTATCTAAATATCACTAACTTATCTCATTATAAATATATGATATTGTAATATACAAATAGTAAAAAAACACTGCATTAAACTCAAAAGACCTCAGTTTTTAAACAACTAAAAATAAAACAGTCAAAACAGTAAAAAATAATTCAGTGTTGGATCTCGATGAGAAGAAAATGTCTATAATAAGGTATTCACTAAGAAAAGAAAGATTACTTAAGCATCTTATAAATATTTCCACTAAGTGTTATAGAATATGTGGATCACCAAATCATTAGATTGACTGTGAAAGTCAATTCTATAAGTGTCCAGTTTATTAAAGTTATATTGAGATACCAGTTTTTGAGCTCTACAGGTGCATATACTTTTTCTTTTTTTTATTAATTTTATTTTATTATGTTAGTCACCATTAGTTTTTGATGTAGTGTTCCATGATTCATTGTTTGCATATAACACCCAGTGCTCCAAGCAATAAATGCCCTCCTTAATACCCATCACTGGGCTAAACCATATCCCCACCCTCCTCCCCTCAAAAACCCTCAGTTTGTTTCTCAGAGTCCATAGTCTCTCATGATGGTTCATTTCCCCCTCCAATTCCCCCCCCTTCATTTTTCTCTTCCTACTATCTTCTTTTTTTTTTTTTTTTAAGATTTTTCATTTATTTTTTAACAGCAAGAGAGAGACAGTGAGAGAGGGAACACAAGCAGGGAGAATGGGAGAGGGAGAAGCAGGCCTCCCGCCGAGTAGGGAGCCTGATGTGGGACTCGATCCCAGGACCCTGGGATCATGATCCGAGCCGAAGGCAGACGCTTAACAACTGAGCCACCCAGGCACCCTATCTTCTTCTTTTTTTTAACATATAATTAACATATATTATTTGTTTCAGAAGTACAGGTCTGTGATTCATCAGTCTTACACAATTCACAGTGCTCATCATAGCAATACCCTCCCCAATGACCATCACCCAGCCCCCACATTCCTCCCCCACCACTCCAGCAACCCTCAGTTTGTTTCCTGAGATTAAGAGTCTCTTATGGTTTGTCTCCCTCTCTGGTTTCATCTTGTTTCATTTTTTCCTCCCTTCCCCTATGATCCTCTGTCTTGTTTCTCAAATTCCTCATATCAGTGAGCTCATATGATACTTGTCTTTTTCTGATTGACTTATTTCGCTTAGCATAATACCCTCTAGTTCCATTCATGTCATTGCAAATGGCAAGATTTTATCTTTTTGATGGCTGCATAATATTCCATTGTATATATATACCAAATCTTCTTTATCCATTCATCTGTTGATGGACATCTTGGCTCTTTCCATAGTTTGGCTATTGTGGACATTGCTACAGATGCATATATTTGACAAGCATTTACCAAGTTCCTACTCTGTCCCTGGCACTACTTTATGCTCTGGAGATGCAGTAGAGAATGGGACAAAGTTCCTGTCACAAAGTGCCTGAATTCTGGAATAAGCAGAAAAACAAGTGAGAACAAGATGACAATTGTGAATGAAATAAGGCAGGGCAATGGGGTAGAGAATTACTCTGTGTGTGTGTGCGTTTGCATATGTGTGTGTATGTATGTAAGGGTGAAAGGTATAATGGAAGTCATCACTGAAAACAGGAAGTTCAGGTTTAGATCTGAGTGACTACAAAGAGTCAGTCGGGGGAAGAGCTGAGGGCAGAGAATCCTTAGCAGAGAAGAGGCAGATATGAAAGCCCTGAGGCGACAATGAGCCTGATGTGCTTGAAAGAAACTAAGAAAATCCTGCAGTGGAGCAGAGGAAATGGGAACAAAGGGGAGAATAGGAAGTAAGGTCAGATGCTTTGGGGCTTAAGCTGTGGCAAGATGTTTAGAGTTATTGTAGGTGCAAAGGGAAGTTACCAGCGGGCGCCAACTAGAGGAGAAACACAGATGACTTACATGTCTAGAAGCTCACTTTAGAGAAATATTTTAGAGATAGGTTCCATAGAATTTGTTGAAAATGAGATAAGAATTACTTTCTATTCTGGGCCTGAGCAACTGCATGGAAGGTAGTTCATTTAGTGACAGAGATACTGGAAGGAACAAGTTTTGATTGGGATAGTAAAGTAAAGGTTGTCATTTGGCCATATTAAAATTAAGATACTTACTGAGAGTGCTTCTGAATTTCAGCAGAAGTCCAGTTAGAAGATATAAATTTGGGTGTCATAGCCATTAAGATGTGTTTAGAGCCAAAGGGATTAGCTAAGATTCTACAGGGAGAGTGTAGCTCTAGGGAAGGGTAGAGACCAAAGGACCACACTATGAAACAAAATAATACTTAGGGACGAGCACAAGGAGAAGCCAATAGGGGAGACTGAGCAGGTGATATCACAGATATCAAGAGAAAGAGTTTCTTAAGAAGAAGTGTGTGGTCAACTACATCAAATACCGTCAAGTAGTCAAATGAGTTTAAGACAGGGAAAGTAAGCATTACTTTTCAGTGGAAAGTAACCATTGAATTGGCAATTTGAGGTCAATAGTGACCATGCAAGAGCAGTTTTAGGAATGAGAAGGATACTATGGAGTGAACCAAAGAGAAATGAGATGCACAGAAGTGGTGACGGGCAATAGATGGCTCTTCAAGATGTGTTACTGTGACCATGAGCAGGAGCGGAGTGACAGCAGTATAAGTGTAGTTGAAGATGCAGTCAAGGCAGATTTGTTTAAAAAACGACACGTCATTTTGTTTTATGGAATCATACAGAGAGAAGACAAACTGACAATGCAATGGAAAAGGGTATCGTAACTAGAACAAACCTTTAAGGAAGTGGAAGGTGTGAAATCCATCGCACAAGTGAAGGAAATGCACGTATTCAGAACAGCAGAGGAAGTTTCTACCTTCCGCTATTATTTAGAAAAGTACGGGAGTGCTGTGGTTTGGGAAGGGGAGGTGGGTTGGGAGTGTGGGAGAAGGATGTAGAGCAGTCCCATCCTTTTCTAGCCCTATGTATCTGCTGCAGTGCAGCTGCAGAGTAGAAGGAGGACTGAGTTTTAAGCAGGTGAGTATGATATGGTGAAAGTGGGGTGAGGGCTGGGGTGGTTTCAGTGGCATGTAATGATGCACCACAGCATCCACACTTAGACGGAAAAGTAATCAGGCAGGAGTGGATGCTTAAAATGTAGACTTCTTTTTTTTTTAAGATTATTTATTTATTTATTTATTTATTTATTTATTTATTTATTTGACAGGGAGAGACAAATCGAGAGAGGGAGCACAAGCAGGGGGAGTGGGAGAGGGAGAAGCAGTCTTCCTGCTGAGCAGAGAGCCCGAAGGGGCTCGATTCCAGGACCCCAGGATCATGACCTAAGCCAAAGGCAGACGCTTAACGACTGAGCCACCCAGGCATCCCTAGACTTCTGAGACATTGCTGCTATTGGTGACAACAAGGTCAGGTGTATAACATGAGAATGAACCCTGAGGGGGATAGAAGAAAAGATCAGTGGGGGGTGGGAGGCCAAGGGAATGAGAGGCCAGTGTATGAGATGGGTGGTCATGTTGCCAACAGTAGCATTAGGAGAGGGGTGAAGAGGAAGATAGTGAGCCAAGGCTGGAATCTTCTGTGAATACTCAGGGACAGCAACAAGAAGCAGAAAGGATGGTTAGGATAACATAAAATCATCTAATAGGAAAATATATATCTATTGTTAAATAACTAAAACACGTGGCAGAATGATCACTATGCAGCCTGTATTTAAGACAAATGTTATATGTTCTTTTGCTGCCTACAAATTTTAAGCAGGGTATTCATGTGAACATACTTCACCTGGGATTCTGGAGGTAAAACACAGCTGTCAGTTTCAGTGGCAAAGAGCAGAAACATCCTCTGGCTGCCAGGCCCTAAGCTTATCTTGGATGCATCCTCTCTGGGCTTCCCTCAACTGCTGTCTCATTCCTGCCTTTCATCTCGGTGTCTAATTCATCTGGGCATAGACATCCAAGATCAGAGTAAGATTAAAAGGAAACAGTGCATGAAAATAAGCGCAATGATCATAGCTCACTCCGAAATATAAATGTGCTGATTTTTTTGTTATTTCTTCACCTTCACCAGCTCCTTTTGGGCAGAAAAGAGTGCATTAAGGATCCCTCACTACATACCTGCTGATTATGACAAAATTCAAATGTTGAGACACAGCAAAGAGCATTTTGGTCCAGTGTGAATGTGTCTGTATACATAAAAATGAATCCCTGGGGCGCCTTTGTTGGCTCAGTTGGTTAGAGCGTCTGACTCTTGGTTTTGGCTCAGGGCATGATCTCATCTCAGGGTCGTAGGATTGAGCCCCTCATTGGGCTCTGTGCTCAGCATGATGTCTGCTTGAGATTCTTTCCTCTTCCCTCTCCCTCCCCCTCTGCTCCTCCCCCTGCTCATGCTCTCTCTCTCTCCATAAAATAAATAAATAAAATCTTAAAAAAAATGAATCCCTCTCCTTCATTTCCGAAAATTGAGAGTTAGTGTAGGCCACAAGTGGCCTTCCCAAGTCTCCTCATGGTCAACTTGCTACTGTGTTTCACTTACAGTAGTAAGTGTTGACTAAGCTAGAAACTATTTCCTTCCTCAATAGGTCTCAAAATCTGGACCAGACCTAGGACACACATGAGGGGAGAGATCTTGCCCAACATTCAGCAGGCCTGGCATCTTCCTGGGCCTCCAGATAACTGGGTGATAGATGCTGAAGCTCAGAGGATCATTTATTTATTTACTTATTTACTAATGTATCATTTGTTCCAAGAAGAACTTAAAACAAATTATAAAAATTCATAAAATGCAAGAATGCATAATAAATGCAAAGGAGGAGTAAAGGAAGGGTAAACCAAGTTGGGGGATATAAAATCGAGCAGGGATGTGGCTGAAGAGTGCAGAGCAGAAAGCCCTGTTCCCTTGCTGTGGGTATATTAGCAACATTGCTGTAAATTTCTTAGCAGCTGTGTGTACAGAGCAACAGTCATACAGCTCCTAGTCCCTATGAGATCACAGCAGACCCACTGCTTGGGAGAAGTGCAGCTACTCCTGGCGCTGAGGCCAGCTGGACTTTTGCCTTATTAGAAGACCCTGCATGACATCATGGGCAGTGTACTCAGCCACATCCTCAGAGGACACACAGTGACTTCATGCTGCCTCTCAGTATAGGCTGATGACATCAATCTATAGCACACGGAGTCCAAATTTGATATAGTTTTGCCATTGTGACTCAACCTAGGAATAAATTTTAGAATTTCTAGAATGTCCTTCAAGTACCCATCACTAAATATGATTTCTATGGGAGAAGATTTAGAAAAATGCAGGTGGTGATAGCTTCAGTGATACTCCCTCATGAGTGAAACTCTCTAATGCTGTCAGTTAAATATGCACCCACAATCTGGAGAAAATCCAAGACCCTAATCAGGGCTATATACCCTGAAAGATGACCCATCATCCTCTATTTAGATGTGAACTGGGGGGTTATTCCTAGGAAAACTTTAAAATGAACTATGATGCACAGATAAGTGGATGAATGCATTCTCACATAGAACGACTGCTGATTTTTCTCCACAAAGCTGGTGAAGGCGGGAATATAACCTAATGACCAGTTCTAAGGTGTAAAACTAGCATAACCTAGAATACCAGGCTTCTGAAAGAACTTCATAGAATATCACTTAATAGTATGTTACCACTACATGAAGGCAGATTTGTATCACTGCTACAGAAATTTCTGAGAAAACAATGGGGAAAAACTGAGAGCTTTTCCCCTAAGGTCAGGAACATGGCAGGGATGTCCACTATCACCAACTGCTATTCAACATAGTTCTAGAAGTCCTAGCCACAGCAATCAGACAACAAAAAGAAACAAAAGGCATCCAAATCAGCAAAGAAGAAGTCAAAGTCTCACTCTTTGCAGATGATATGATACTTTATGTGGAAAACCCAAAAGACGGCACCCCAAAACTGCTAGAACACATACAGGAATTCAATAAAGTGGCAGGATATAAAATCAATGCACAGAAATCAGTGGTATTTCTATACACCAACAAGACAGAAGAAAGAGAAATTAAGGAGTTGATCCCATTTACAATTGCACCCAAAACCACAGGATACCTAGGAATAAATCTAACCAAAGAGGCAAAGAATCTGTACTCAGAAAACTATAAAATACTCATGAAAGAAATTGAGGAAGACACAAAGAAATGGAAAAACGTTCCATGCTCATGGATTGGAAGAACAAATATTGTGAAGACGTCAATGCTACCTAAAGCAATCTACACATTTAATGCAATCCCCAACAAAATACCATCAACCTTTTTCAAAGAAATGGAACAAATAATCCTAAAATTTGTATGGAACCAGAAAAGACCCCGAATAGCCAGAGGAATGTTGAAAAAGAAAAGCAAACCTGGCGGCATCACAATTCCGGACTTCAAGCTCTATTACAAAGCTGTCATCATCAAGACAGTATGGTACTTGGCACAAAAACAGATGCATAAATCAATGGAACAGAATAGAGAGCCCAGAAACGGACCCTCAACTCTATGGTCAACTAATCTTTGACAAAGCAGGAAAGAATGTCCAATGGAAAAAAGACAGTCTCTTCAACAAATGGTGTTGGGAAAATTGGACAGCCACATACAGAAGAATGAAACTGGACCATTTCCTTACACCACACACAAAAATACACTCAAAATGGTTGAAAGGCCTAAATGTGAGACAGGAGTCCATCAAAATCCTAAAGGAGAACACAGGCAGCAACCTCTTCGACCTCAGCTGCAGCAACTTCTTCCTAGAAACATCGCCAAAGGCAAGGGAAGCAAGGGCAAAAATGAACTATTGGGACTTCATCAAAATAAAAAGCTTTTGCACATCAAAGGAAACAGTCAACAAAACCAAAAGACAACCGACAGAATGAGAGAAGATATTTGCAAATGACATATCAGATAAAGGGCTAGTATCCAAAATCTATAAAGAACTTATCAAGTCAACACCCACAGAACAAATAATCCAATCAAGAAATGAGCAGAAGACATGAACAGATATTTTTCCAAAGAAGACATCCAAATGGCCAACAGACACATGAAATTGTTCAACATCACTCGACATCAGGGAAATTCAAATCAAAACCTCAATGAGATACTGCCTGACACCAGTCAGAATGGCTAAAATTAACAAGCCAGGAAAGGACAGATGTTGGTGAGGATGCAGAGAAAGGGGAACCCTCCTACACTGTTGGTGGGAATGCGAGCTGGTGCAGCCACTCTGGAAAACAGTATGGAGGTTCCTCAAAAAGTTGAAAGTAGAGCTACCCTACGACCCAGAAATTGCACTACTGGGTATTTACCCCAAAGATACAAATGTAGTGATCCAAAAGAGTATGTGCATCCCAATGTTTATAGCAGTAATGTCCACAATAGCCAAACTATGGAAAGAGCCAAGAAGTCCATCAACAGATGAATGGATAAAGATGTGGTATATATATATACAATGGAATATTGTGCAGCTATCTAAAAAACAATATCTTGCCTTTTGCAATGACGTGGATGGAACTAGAGGGTATTATGCTAAGCGAAATAAGTCAATTAGAGAAAGACATGTATCATATGATCTCACTGATATGAGGAATTCTTAATCTCAGGAAACAAACAGGGTTGCTGGAGTGGTGGGGGTTGGGAGGGATGGGATGGTTGGGTGATAGACACTGGGGAAGGTATGTGCTATGGTGAGCGCTGTGAATTGTGTAAGACTTGAATCACAGACCTGTACCTCTGAAACAAATAATACATTATATGTTAAAAAAAAAAAAAAAGAAGAAGATAGCAAGAAGGGAAAATGAAGGGGGGGAAATCGGAGGGGGAGACGAACCATGAAAGACTATGGACTCTAAGAAACAAACTGAGGGTTCTAGAGGGGAGGGGGTGGTGGGGATGGGTTAGCCTGGTGATGGGTATTAAAGAGGGCACGTAATGGAGCACTGGGTGTTATACGCAAACAATGAATCATGGAACACTACATCAAAAACTAATGATGTAATGTATGGTGATTAACATAACACAATAAAATAAAAAATAAAAGATAGTAGGAAGGGAAAAATGAAGGGTGGGAAATTGGAGGGGGAGACGAACCATGAGAGACTATGGACTCTGAGAAACAAACTGAGGGTTCTAGAGGGGAGGGGGGTGGGGTCATGGGTTAGCCTGGTGATGGGTATTAAAGAGGGCATGTATTGAATGAAACACTGGGTTTTATATGCAAACAATTGAATCATGGAACATTACATTAAAAACTAATGATGTATGGTGATTAACATAACATAATAAAATAAAATAAAATAAATTTCTGAGAAAATACTGGCTGCCCTTTGGGCCACTGAGCAGTTGAGCTGGTATGAGTTCAGTGCCAGTAGATGTGGTTCAGTGCGACTGGAAATCACGTTTTGGAGTGGTCTTTGGGCAGACTACAGTGCATTGTGGAATTGCTTGGATTCTCCTCTGAGTGACTCTTCAATCTGTAGTTTCAGGAGTGATACTTTTCTCTGCACTGTCAATTTCATGGTGGGATCAGGAAATCCAAATGGGAGATGTTCAAGGGTCTTTAGAAGTCACTTAGCACAAGCTCTTCATTTTACATGAAGAAATTAACAGAAGTTGGTTTAGGCCAAGTTTACCAGGTTATTTATTAGATCTCTGACCCAGAATCTAATATTATTTCATACTATCCTTTTTTCTAGAACATTATCTCACAAGTTCAGGAATGAAGACTCTGCCAAGTGAGTACATAAAGGCTATTAAAAAACTTATTTTTGATAATATGGCAAAACCACATTTTTACTTCTTGTAGCTGGTCTATATTTTTAATAAGTTTTTTTTTCCTCTCCAACAAATGGAATTTGTATCTTGAGAAAATTTATAAAATAAAATTCCAAATGAAAAATAATTTATTTTCCTCCAGAATTTTTCACATGGGAAAAAAATGTTTATTTCTTGTTCTACATTTTTGAATGCATTGCTTACACAATTTGTGTCCTGCTAATTTTATGTAAAATCATGGCATAAGCATTTTCTAAATCTTCTTTTTTTATAAAGATTTTATTTATTTATCAGAGAGAGAGAGACAGAGGCAGGCAGAGGGAGAAGCAGGCTCCTTGCTCAGCAAGGAGCCCGATGTGGGACTCCATCCCAGGACCCTGGGATCATGACCTGAGCTGAAGGCAGACGCTTAACCAACTGAGCCACCCAGGCATCCCAGCATTTTCTAAATCTTCTAAAGTCTTTGTAGAAATCATTTTAGTGGATGGGGTCGGTTAACTTCATTTTATCAAATGTTTATCTCATGGTATGCTCAGTCTTCCCCTATTGCACAACAAAGTTTTTTCAGTGTTTCTCCATTACAAATAGTACTGTGGTGAACGTCTTTGGTGAGAAGTCTTTTTTTCCTTTTTAGGGTTTTTATTTAAAAAGATTCTCAAAAATAAAAATACTTCACCAAAGTGTCTAAATGTGCCTAAAGCATTTGATAACCTCTTCCAGACTGCTCTTTACTGTGGTAATACCAATGTGTCCTGCCACCATTAATGTAAGAATCCCTTGTCATTTTATCCTTTGAATGGTGAATCATAGTGCTGTTGAATATTTCTTAAATCTTGCTAAGGCACTGTTCCCTATGATGCTTCGTAGCTAGTAGCTTATCAATGGATACACAATATCACTACCTAATATCTTTTCCCCCTACTCTCTCTCTCCCAAAGCTCATGGATTCATGACATTTGTTTTTCTAGGAAGCAGACCTTACAGAAGTTGTGTGAATGAGTATACATAAGTATCCATGTAGTTGATAGCAGTAATTTTCCTTTTAGGTTCCCGGTTCTCTACCAGTGCACTATTAATACCCCCAAATGACATTCAGCCCACTATTTTGTCATTTATTTTCCTTCCTAATATATTCCCCATGAAGTCACCATCTCCCTGAGACTAGGACACATCTTTTATACAAATCCAGTGCTTAGTACAGTGTATGATATTGATCAGGAACTATTCAACAAATGTTTGTGGAATACACATATGAATGAACAAGTGTTTTCTCAATTGTGTTGCAAGTAACTTTAAAAATAAACTTTTGGTCTATTAACTTCCTAAATCCTAAATTTGACTTTATGAATTTAACCATTAAATGGAAGGGAGAAAAAAGAACATGCCTAAAATATTTGCAAATTAAGGCAGAGAAGTATTCACTGAATTTTGGAATATATGATTATTTTGAATTTCTAAGCTAATACTATCTGGAGATCTTTAATATAATAGATAATTCATGAAAGTTGTAAGTGACTAAAAACAGGAGTTTTTGGTGAAAAGCATTTTGAAACCTGGCACTCACTCCTCCAAATGCCATAATGGCATAATGAGTTGCATTTCTAGAGCACAATAGAATGAGTTAACTGAACATACTCCATGATTCCTTGTGTCTAAGAGTTGCAGTTCAACCCTCACATTGTACGCATTCAGTTTTTTAAGCTTAAAAGGATATAAGGATCTGTCAACAGAAGCCCTTTATTTCTTACAACAAGAGAACGCTGTTTATAATGTGACACCAGCTGCTCAGGCAAAATGGGTTCTATTAGAACTAATTTAATTTTACATAAGTTGATCTATTTGCATTTTGAGTCCCCAGTTAGACGACTAGGTACTACTCTACAGACTGATCTTGTTTCAAGCTCCAGTGTATGGACAATGCTTAATCAGTGTGTACATCAGAAAATAAACATAATCATCAAGTACACTAATTAAGCCTAGAAAATGTTGCAACATGCATACAGTGTATGGATTAACAAGGCAATTCATTAAAAATCTTAATTACGAATACTATATTTCTCATACATTTTATTCCACAATGTTTTCGATGAGTTCAGCAGTTCTATAACCCATTGACACACTCGCGTAAGTGAATTTCTTTTAAATCATGACACATCTGTGTATCCTCTCTACATTGACAGCCTTTATAGAAATAATACTTCTCACCTTACCCCAGATAACTTGACATCTTCTCTTGGAGTAGCTAATGAAGAATAAATTAACTGCCAGTAGAAATGTTGAAAATAATTACAATGAAAAGATAGAAATGTATCAAATGCAATAGACACTAAGCAGTATCCCACTTTCGCACATTCATTCTTAAAACATAATAATTGATATTTATGTGCTGTACAGATTTCCTTTAGAAGAAAATACATCAAAAAAGATGAATGTAAAATAAGTATGTAAGTAAAACATACAAAAATACAGGTAAAAACACATATATATGTATATGTTATAAGTATATAATATATATAATAAATATATATAACTATATATGTCCTTTACCTGTAAACTTAGTTTTCAGAAATCAACATTTCTCAAGCAAAATTTCATTAGAGTGTAGCATAAATAAAAGAAGAGTTGTATAGTATATCAATGACACAACACTTTTTGTTCTGTCAAAAAATAGATAATTTCCAATAATATATAATGAAAAAGGGAAGGAGGTGAGGGGTTTGTCCTACCTACTCCATCTTGCTGAACACCTTAACTATAAATACAAAAACCTAAACTAGTAATCCCGTCTCACAGCAACAGTGTTATTACATTCTAGTTGCACCTAGTTTTGATATGCAGTAAATCAATTTTTTAAAAAAACATCTAATTAACAAATAACAACCCAGTTTTTAAAAAATTGTCCAGATCTACAGTCTTGCCTTGAAGTCTATAAAAAATGGTCCAGTTACTTTCATAGTTTAATAATTGGTGTTATTTTCTCTTTTCTCAACTTTTTGAATTCGTATTACTTATTCATGAAGGAATGCAATTTTGTGTAAGAGTTACGTTTACTTGTCTAATTATGTAAAATACACAGAATTTTTTTAATCTTAAGTCAAACCATATACAGAGCTTTATAACATTTTAATTCTGATGTTCTTTACTAAAAATGTTGTTATGTTGTTTATTCCTTCAGACTGAAAACTTGCCAGTATTGGCAGGCTTGGTTTCTGTATGATGTATAGTCAAAACTCCAGATATCAGCTGATTTAAATTTAAATGCAAACACTTAAAAAATAATTTAATGAGGCATACTTCTAGTCATTTTTTTAACTACAAGTAAAAACTTAAAATAAGCCTGACTACTGAAACTGAAAATAGGGAAACTATATAAGTAAATAAAAGCTTTTTGACCTTGTGGATAGAAATTGCACAGTCTTCTACTATCTAGATTATAATGGTGTCTATTATGTCCTTTTAAAAAGTAAATTATAACTAAAATGAGATGGATGACTTTTGTTAAAGTTCATTTCAAGTTTAAATTCATTTGTTTCAGTTTATCAACTTTGAAGCAATTTCATCTCAGTGCATTTGGTGTTGTCATATCATCAAGCTTTGCCAAATCCAATCCATCATTGCTGAAGTTCCAAACAACAATAATTTCTTCATTACCGAAACGCAAGTACAGTGCAAGTAGATGTTTATCTGTGGTAAATTATTATCCTCTTAACTAAAAAGTTGGACGAATTATAGAAAATATGCTATGATTTCTAGAAACTAAGCAGACTTATCTATAGATAGGCTGTTATAATAAATCACTTAATATTTTTAAGGGGAGGGCATCACAAACCATTTTGTGAAGCTGATAAAAGCTGTGGACCCTATTCTTGAGCAAATCGCTTATAGTGATAAACATGAGATTTTTCACAGCCCCATAGTACACTGCTTCTCATCTCCACATCACATAAGTGAGACAAAAGAAAAACGCCAAAAGTCTCCAAAATTTAGAAGGTCAGAGCCCACCAGTGTAGCAAGAAACAAATGTGAGAAACACTTCTCTAAAGATTCATGATTCCAGGAAAAAATAAACACACACACACACACACACACACACACACACACACTCACGCACCCATCCAAGAAACCCAAAAAGAAAATTATTTTCACATTTCTTTTAGATAAATTATATTTGACATTCCATTTTGCAGCAGGAAGCAGACACCTTGTCTCAAGAGAGGAATCAGTTCCTTCCTTTGGTGCCTCTCAGAATCTGCACCCACAGGCCTAGCACAACTAACCAGCTCAGTCACTGTACATAAAACCAATTCCACACATTCTAATTCCACAGGGAACTAAATAATCTATCTTGAGAGTGGAAAACAAATAATTATTTGTCCAAGTTATGGTCAAAGCTGTAAAATCTCTAATGTCTCAGCTGTATTTGACACTTTCTAGATCAGAGACTAAGGACAGATGAGGATAGAGGTTGTTTGGTACTGAACAATGCCCCAGAGAGTGGCGTGTTAGAGACCTGGTGTGTTAGAGACCTGTAGAAGAGATGTGTTACATTTGTTCCTACTCATCCTGAGCCCTATTTCTTGACAATGTCACAAGCCAGTTCAAGTCCTCTCTTGCTTCAGGTCCCTGAAATCATGCAAGTTATAGCTCTTTTGTTTATCCTAAAATAAAATAATACCCAGAACAGTAGAAGATAGCACTTTCCTTCTCTTTCTTATGCTGCAAATTAAAATTTCAAATCAAGAAAAGGATTTCCCATCTCACGATGTTCTTAGACTTCAGAAGAAATTTATTAAATATCATTTAGTCTGTGTTTGTAGTTTGGATTTGGATATGCTGTGCTTCATCCCAAAGAGAATTTGAATAATGAATATACTTTCAAAACATGCTAAACATAAAATAATGTATTCAGGGGTGCCTGGGTGGCTCAGTCAGTTAAATGTCCGACTCTTGATTTCAGCTTAGGTCATGATCTCAGGGTCCTGGGATTGAGCCCCACATTGGGCCCCATGCACAGCAGGGAGTCTGCTTAAGGATTTCTCTCCCTCTCCTTCTGCCCCTCCCCCAGCAGTCTCTCTCTCTCTCTCTCTCTCTCTCTCTCTCTGAAATAAATAAATAAATCTTTTTTAAAAATGGTGTATTCATCAAGGTTAATACTAAAAAATTGGGACTTTAAGAGTAGAAACAAAACTAGCATCACCAACAATAATTAGAAAATATTAAATAGCAAAACCACTTTAGGTCATCCTTAAACTCTAGGATTACTTTTAAAGTTCTTATTAAGATTTTTATGGTTTTTTGAGACAAATATATTTTCAACATGAAGAGAAAGTGATCTTTGAGACCACTATTATTTTATAAACCTTAATTTTTTGTTTCCAGGACAACCACATAGAATTGATAGCAATTCCATTATGGAAGTGAATGTGATACATGATCAGGTTTTGCACAATGTTACATAAATGCATAAAATATTATAAAATTAGTTATCTTGTGAAAATACACTATGGAGACAGAACTTTCTAGTTGACAATAACAATACTATATCTATTAATGATTATGATAACCATGAATTTCGATTACTTATCTTGATCTGGATGCTATGAATTTTTATCTAAATGCTGACACTATCCTACTACATGGGATTTTTAAGCAGGAATGAGCATAATGATTATCTCCAGCATCAAAAGTTTGGGAAAGAGTTTTTTTTTCCCCACAGATAATGAGAAGGCATTAGGTAGTTTCCATTTGCTTTCAATATTTAAAGTCAATAGTGTAAAAATTTAAAAACACCTTCCCATGAAAAATAAATAAAAACACAAAGTATTTTTGAACATAGGTAAAAGGATTAAATAAATAAATAAATAAATAAATAAATAAATAAATGTATATGTGAGCAAACCAGGATGCTAACAGATATTTTGGGAACATCTGCCAATCCCTGGTTCCCTGGAGCTTTGGTTTTAGTTGGCTATGCAGAGAATGGTGATAAAGCCTATGGCCGTGCAATGTGGGAAATAGATTTGGATATATCAACCCCCACTACTTGAGAAACCTGAGCCCATGGAAAGAAATGCTCCAAATGAAAAGATAAACAATAAAAGAAAATATGACTCATCTAGGATAATTAAGAGTAAAGTTGCCTGCCTTGGACCTGGCTCTGGGTGAAGGTGGAAAATAACCACTAACCTAGATATACATGGTGAAGAATTCTACCTTCAAATAATAAAAATAAGTTGTAACAATAATTAGTCTCTCAGGTGGGTTTGGCACCTGAATCCACCTATTGTTGTAGTCCCCCAAAAACCAAGTTAAGAATTTAAAGCGGTCAGGTTGCCTCCTGGTGGAAGCAAACACAAATTTTTCTGAAGGAATAGATCTTTAATCAATCATCAAAGAATTCCTACAGATAAGGCTCCAATACATATGAATGCATATTTTTCCAAAAGACAATAATAAAACATGTGAAGAACTAATTATAAAAATAAAACAAATGAATGAGAGACAGTAAACAAAAGGACAGCAGTATTCATACTCATAAAATTGCAAATTATGGAAATAATGGCTATAGAATATAAAATTTAGCATCACTGATGAAATAAATGAATATATCTAATCGATGATTAATGAACAACAAACTATCAAAAACAATGAGGCAGGGCGCCTGGGTGGCTCAGTTGGTTAAGTGACTGCCTTCGGCTCAGGTCATGATCCTGGAATCCCAGGATTGAGTCCCGCATCGAGCTCCCTGCTCAGCGAGGAGCCTGCTTCTCCCTCTGACCCTCTCCCCTCTCATGTACTCTCTCTCTCTCATTCTTGCTCTCTCAAATAAATAAATCTTTAAAAAAAAAACCAATGAGGCAGATTTGATAAAGAACTAATTATCACACCTAGCAATGAAGAATGTAACAAATAAGAATTTTGATAGATGGACTAAACAAATTTGACACATTTGAAGAACTGGGAAATAGATCTGAAGAATTTACTCAGACTGTAACATCAAGAGATAAAGAAATTAAAACATTAAAATGATTTAAAAATATGGAAGACAGAACGAGAAGGGTTAACATATCTCTAATAGGAATCTCAAAAAAAAAAATATTAGGAAGAATCAAGGAGCTCAAAGAGAAAGTGGGGCACCTGGGTGGCTCAGATGGTTAAGCGTCTGCCTTCGGCTCAGGTCATGATCCCAGAGTCCTGGGATCGAGTCCCGCATCGGGCTCCCTGCTCCTTGGGAGCCTGCTTCTCCCTCTGCCTCTCTCTCTCTCTCTCTCTCTCTGTGTCTCTCATGAATAAATAAATAAAATCTTTAAAAAAAAAAAAAGAGAAAGTGAATGAAAGTTTCCTCAAATTTCTGAACCACAATGAATTCCAGTCAGAATAAATAAAACAAAATCTATACCTATACAAATGATAGTGAAGATGCAGTACTTAATGAATCAATAAGAAAAATTGAAAAACAGCAAGCTATTACTTAAAACGTAGTAAACTGCTTGGAGCCTTCTCTGCAACAAAAAAGGAAGCCAGGACTCTGGAGATCATCTCCAAAGGCTAGGAGAAACCACCAGAAAATAACTGCCAATGTAGTTATGTGAAGTGAGCAATTTTTTTTTTTAAGATTTACTCATTTATTTGAGGGAAAGAGAGCATGAGTGGGAGGGGCAGAAGGAGGAGAGAGAATCTCAAGCAGACTCTGCACTGAGCACGGATCCCCATACAGGGCTAAATCTCAGGAGCCTGAGATCATGCATGACCTGAGCTAAAATCAAGAGTTGGACACTTAACCGACTGCGCTACCCAGGGACCCCTAAAGTGAACAATTCTCTCTTCCAAACAAAAGGAAAAGAAAACCTTTTTCAGACAAATACAACAAAGACTTTACTACAAATACACCCACCCACAAAGGGTCTTCTAAGTAAGGCTATAGGAATAAAAGAACCTCCAAAATGCAAGTCTGCAAAAGCATTAATAAATGAAAAAGAAGGTTAAAATGTGAGCAAACTAAACATTGACTCATAGGGCAATAATAATAACATCAAAGTTGGGGAAGAATTATTAAACATGGTTTGAAAATAGTATAGGAGTCAGGGGGGTTGGAATTGATTTAAAGAAGCCTATGATTATATTGTCTGAAAAGATGGTGAAGATATTGATTAATTTTAATCTTGTTAAGTAAATCATGTATGAAAGTTTCTAGGGAAACCAGTAAAAGAATGAATTATTAACTGAAGAAAAAAATTTATCAGTTCAAAGTAAGGCAAGAAAGAAGAAAAACAAAGAAAAAGCAGACAAAGAGAAAATCATAAGATTTCTCTTCATCATTTGTCATTATATAATGACAAATATTCAGTTTATCAGGAACATATAACAATTCTAGACTTGTAAGCATCT
The DNA here is from genome assembly GCF_037043125.1 of Eumetopias jubatus. Taxonomy (NCBI): domain Eukaryota; kingdom Metazoa; phylum Chordata; class Mammalia; order Carnivora; family Otariidae; genus Eumetopias; species Eumetopias jubatus. Next base: position 184,960,737 of record NW_028274810.1, on the reverse strand, counting down.
AATAACATAGCCTCAAAGTATGTAAAGCAGACATTGAAAACTCTAATAAGAATTGACAAATTGCTATCATTGTGTGGAGTTTAATTCCCTCAGTACCTGATTAAGGAGATAAGCAGATAAAGATCAGTAAGGCTGTGGATGATAAAGACAATATACAAATTTGAGCTAATAGACTTATATAGAACTCAGAATTCTTTAAAAACATAGAATAAGTTCTTTATATATTTTGGATACTAACCCTTTATCAGATATGTCATTTGCAAATATCTTCTCCCATTTCATTGGTTGCCTTTCAGTTTTGTTGATTGTTTCCTTTGCTGCAGTAGCTTTTTATTTTGATGTCATCCTAATAGTTTATTTTTGCTTGTTTCCCTTGCCTCAGGAGACATATCTAGTAAGAAGTTGGTATGGCTGATGTCAAAGAGGTTACTGCCTGTATTCTCCTCTAGGATTTTAATGATTTCATGTCTCACATTTAGGTCTTTAGTGAATTCTGAATTTATTTTTGAAATTTATTTTGAAATTTATTTTGAAATAGAGAAAGTACTCCGGTTTCATTCTTTTGCATGTTGTTGTCCATTTTCCCAACACCATTTGTTGAAGGGACATTTTTTCCCCATTGGATATTCTTTCCTGCTTTGTTGAAGATTAATTGAGTATATAGTTGTGAGTTCATTTCTGGGTTTTCTGTTGTGTTCTATTGATCTATGTGTTTGTTTTTGTGTCAGTACCATACTGTTTTGATGACTACAGCTTTGTAACATACCTTGAAGTCCAGAATTGTGATGCCTCCAGCTCTGCTTTTCTTTTTCAAGGTTGCTTTGGCTATTCAGGTTCTTGTGGTTCCATACAAATTTTAGGATTGTTTGTTATAGCTCTGTGAAAAATGTTGTTGGTATTTACACAGAGAATACAAAAATACTAATTCAAAGGGATACATGCACCCCAATGTTTACAGCAGCATTATCTACAATAGCCAAATTATGGAAAGAGCCCAAATGTCCATCAACTGATGAAGGGATAAAGAAGTTGTGGTTTATATAAACAATGGGATATTACTCGGGCATAAAAAAGAATGAAATTTTGCCACTTGCAATGATGTGGATGGAGCTAGAGAGTATTATGCTAAGCAAAATAAGTCAGAGAAAGACAGATACCATATGATTTCACTCATACACAGAATTTAAGAAACAAAACAAATGAGCACAAGTAGGAAAAAGAAAGAGAGTGGTAAACCAAGAAACAGATTCTTAACTATAGAGAACAAACTGATGGTTATCAGAGGGGAGGCAGGTGGGGTGATGGGTGAAACAGGTAATGGGGATTAAGGAATGCACTTGTTCTGATGAGTATCAAGTGTTGTATGGAAGTGCTGAATTACTATATTGTACACCTGAAACTAGCATTACACTGTATGTTAACTAAGTGGAATTTAAATAAAAACTTAAAAAATACATTGAATATTATAAAAATGACAATATACTATAATATAAATTTCAAAGAATTAATATCATAAAGACCATGTTCTTTAAGCATAAAGTAATTAAGTTAAAAATCAATAACAAAGAGTAACTTAAAGGAAAAACACATTAAAAAATCAAAATTTTAAATACTTTTAACTAACTCATTGAGCCCACAGCAATTAGAAAACACTCTTACAGGGGCACCTGGATGTCTCAGTTGGTTAAGGGACCAATTCTTGGTATTGGCTCAGGTCATGATCTCAGGGTTTTAAGACTGAGCTCTGAGTCAGACTTCATTCTGTGCATGTAGTCCCTTTAAGATTTTTCTGTCTCCCAAATAGAGCTACCATACGACCTAGCAATTGCACTACTGGGTATTTACCCCAAAGATACAAATGTAGGGATCTGAAGGGGTACAGGCATCCCAATGTTTATAGCAGCAATGTCCACAATAGCCAAACTATGGAAAGAGCCAAGATGTCCATCGACAGATGAATGGATAAAGAAGATGTGATCTATATATACAATGGAATATTATGCAGCCATCAAAAGGAATGAAATCTTGCCATTTGCAATGACGTGGATGGAGCTGGAGGGTATTATGCTGAGTAAAATAAGTCAATCAGAGAAAGACATGTATCATATGACCTCACTGATATAAGGAATTCTTAATCTCAGGAAACAAACTGAGTGTTGCTGGAGTGGTGGAGGGTGGGAGGGATGGGGTGGCTGGGTGATATACACTGGGGAGGGTATGTGCTATGGTGAGCACTGTGAACTGTGTAAGACTGTTGAATCACAGACCTGTACCTCTGAAACAATTAATACACTATATGTTAAAAAAAAAAAAAAGAGGAAGATAGCAGGAAGGGAAAAATGAAGGGGGGGAAATTGGAGGGGGAGACGAACCATGAGAGACGATGGACCCTGAGAAACAAACTGAGGGTTCTAGAGGGGAGGGGGTGGGGGGATGGGTTGGCCTGGTGATGGGTATTAAAGAGGGCACATTCTGCGTGGAGCACTGGGTGTTATGTACAAACAATGAATCATGGAACACGACATCAAAAACCAATGATGTAATGTATGGTGATTAACATAACATAATAAAAAACTGTTTCTGTATAAAAAAAATAGATTTTTCTCTCTCTCTCTCCCTCTGCCCTGCGCCCACCTCTCTCTCTCTCTTTCCCTCCCTCCCTCAAAAAATAAAACCACTCTTACAAGAAGATAACAAAAATATGAGATATTATAACCTGTAGGATATGAAAACTGTTGTTGACTTAGGCCTTAGATGTATGTATATCTGAAATAGAAATGCCTGTACTGCCTAACCTTAAATACTTTCCATAAAAAAGAGGATAATCTCAAAAGTAATGAACTAAACAGCCAGTTTAAGAAGTTAAAAAAATAAACAAGAGAATAATTAATAAAGAAAAGATAAGGAAGGAAGTAATAAATAGCAGATGTTAAAGCAAATGAAAATAAAGATAAAATTGAGGGCCTCACCAGAATCAAAAGTTGTTTTCAAAGACATTTAAAAAGGGAAAACTCAGGTCAGGATAATTAGGAAAATAAGAATAGTACAAATAAACAATATGAGAACTGCAAAAGGGGAAGTACTTATAGAAGCATTAGGAATGTAAATAGTATGAACAACTTTATGTCAATACATTTGAAGACTGCTTCAGCAAACAGATTCCTCTAAAAACGTAAATGATTAGCCTGACTTAGAATCATCTAGATTTTCAATGATCTCATAGCATTAATTAAATTGAAATGGTACATAAAATTCTCCCCTGAAAAAGAAACAAATGGTTCTAGAAGGTTTAACAAATTAATTTTACCAGAGCATTAATGAATAGATGATTCTAACATATGCAAACTCATGTGGAGAATCAAAAAAGGGGGGATACTCTTCAACTCATTTTATGAGGTGAAGTAGAATAATAATACCAAAATCAGGAGGAAGGAGAAAAAATGGTTAGGAAAGAAAATTCCAGGATAATCTTACTAGTGAACTTTGACACACAATTCTAAACAAAATATTAGTAACCTCATCTAATAACATATCAAAAAAATAATCTGTCCTGACAAAACTGAGTTAGTTAATTTCAGTAATTCATTCACTAATGATGATTCAACATTAAAAATTCTAATTATATAACATCTTAAAATAGAAACATAAAGTGTGTACTGAGGACTAGTTTACCACTGTGGGTTATTGGGGCTCACCCCCCTGGGAACCTGTGAGAGGCTGGAGGAACCTGAGAATAGCCCCAGGAGGGTGTGAAGAAGCTGGGTGCTCCCCTCCCTTATTGGATAAAGTTCCCTCCCTGGCACTTGTGGCCCACCCTATGTAGGCTGAGCACAATCCATGGTGAGCGAGCAGCCCTCAGGCAGAGAAAATGAAGCGTTTGAGATACAAATCCCTCGGTCAGTACCAGAACTGTCCTCCAAAGCTGTAGGTGCTCTTGGGTGGGTTGTGGGTTAAGGGTGGGGCTCCTACAGTACTTGTAGGCAGGGAACAGCAGAGGCCCTGAGAAAGCAGCGTACCTAATATATCTGGGGGTAGATTATCTAAGACCTTGAATTGTAAGGAATTGGCCTTCACTCCTAAAAAACATGGAGGGGTTTGAGTAGGGGAGTGACATATATGATTTTTAAAATAAGCACTTGAGCTACTATACCATGAAGAGTGTATAAGAAGAAAAGGGTAGAAGCAGGAAACTACTTAAGAGGTAAGACGTGATTATAGCTTGAAACAGAGAGAGGTGATGAGAAGCGATCAACTTCTGGATATATTTTGAAGTTAGAATTGATGATTTGTTGATGAATTAGATATGAAACAGAAAAAAAGAGAGAAGTCAAGGAGGGCTCCAAAGTCTTTGACTTGACAACAGGTGGATAGACCTGCCACCAACTGAGAAAGGGAAGATGAAGAGACACATGTTGAGGGGAAGGTAGAGAGCATGTTTAGTATGTCCTGTCTGCGGTGTCTGTTAGACACTGAGATGGAGATGTTGAGAAGAAAGTTTGATATAGGAGTCTAGGGATCAGGAAAAGCTGGAGATATGAGGACTGTCAATACAATAATGGTGTTCAAAGCCACAAGCCTGATTGTGAGGTGACTCCAGGTAGGCTAGCACCCTCAATAGTTTACAGGTCAGGGGAGTGACAAAGCAGGAGCAATGGAAGTTGAAAAATAGGAGCTGGTGAGACAGGAAAAAGATAAACAAAATCCAGGAAATGTCAGTGAACTAAAAGTCTAATTTTAAAAAAAGAAAGAGAAAAAGGAAAGGAAAGAAGTAGGAGGGAAAGAAAGAGGAGGGAAGGAAGAAAGGAAGGAAAGAAGAAAGGAAGAAGGAAGGAGGGAGGAAAGAAGGAAGGAGGGAGGGGGAAAAAGGAAAAGAAAAAAAAAGAAAAAAGAAAAGAATTTCCAGGAGTCAGTGATAATGGAGATAATGTTTCAAGGAAGGATTAACCATATAAAATACTGCTGATCATTCAGGTAAGGGAAAGATTGAGATGTGACTGGTAGGTGTAGCAATTTGATGTCACTGTGGACCCTAAGAAGAGGAGTTTCTATGAAATCGTTGGCTAAATCCTGAGTGGAAGCAAAGTCTAAGAGAAGAGATGAAGAATTGGGTGCAGGAAGTACCGACAAGTCTTTTAAGCAGTTTTGCTGAAAAGGAAAGCAGAGAAGTAAGGCAGAAGATGAAGGAAGAAGAGTAGGCAAAGTAGTTTCTGAAACTATTATAAAAAGGGAGAAATGATAGGAGGTTTCTATGTTGATGGTGATGATCCAAGAGAAGGGGGAAAACAGACGTAAGAGAAAGAATAGGAGAATTGTTGGAGTGCTGAGATGCCCTTGCATTGGTGAGAAGGAATAAGATCTAGTGGGAAAGTGCAGGTTGGCCTTTGATCAGAGCACTGACAGTTCAGGCAGGAAAACTGACTGCAGTCACTGGTAGGTGGGTAGATGGTAGCTTGCAGAAGTTCTCTTCTGATGGCCTCAATTTTCTTAGTAAAAGTTCATCAGTGAAAAATGAGGATGGAGGAAGAGCTGTTGGAAGTTTGAAGACACAAATCTAAAAGTAGACTCATGAACAAACTAGGGAAATGTGGAGTCAGGGCTGAGATTTGTGGTCATTAATTTAAAATGAGATCAGTCAGCTTAGCTAAAATTTAATCCAGGCCCATTCAGCCACACTGGTAGAGATGAAAAGAGGCAAACACAGGATTTAACCAAAAACAGGATTTAACTTGATTTTTTTAAATCAAGTTTTTAACCAGAGTTTTTCAAGAGAGGTAAGAGGAAGCAAGAGAGGAACAGAGTTGGGTGGTATGCATGGAGGTGATTTGAGAGTTTAATCACAGAAAGTTAGAATACTGATGGTAGAAGATTTTAGATCCTACTGCAGTCAAAGGATGAGGGAGCTGTAATGTTAAAGGGCCTTGCTCGGGAAAAAGAAGGTGGTGGTGCTCAGAAGAGATTCTTGAAAGTGAGACAAGGAAGCCTTGTAGTTCCTGGTCAAGGGCACACCCATGAGAGTGAGTGGCTGGAATGAATACAAGAATTGAAATGCTAGGGTTTATAAAGGAATCATCTATGACATATATTTTATGTGAATGTTGAAATCACCCTGAAAAAATCACCCTGTTGTTTAAGAGTGTGGCTCTGAGCCTGGAGCAAAAATCTTCAAGAAATCAGAGGAAGTGATAGAGGGATGTCCAAATGACTACCCCGAGGCAAGGATACAGAGCTATAGCTGTTTAGGAAGAGACAAAGAAAATGGTCTGGAAGCAGCAATGGTGGGAGCTAGGGTTGGGGGGATGAGGGGCTGGGACCTGGGGGTTAAAAAGGACACCTGTTTCCCCTCTATGCCCATTGTCCTGATGGACTTTGGAGAGAAAACAGCACTACTTTTCAAGAGTTGCAGGGGATGCAGTATCCTCAGGGGAAAACCAGAGTTGGGTTAGAACAGAAGGTTAAAGAAGTTCAGGTTATAAAGAATGTTGCTGATGACAGACTATAAGTCCCAAAGAACAGGGCGTCTGGGCTTTAGGAATTGAGAAGGAAGGGAGGATGGGATTAGAATAAGGAATCTGAAAACCCTAATGGGGATTAAAGTGAAGGAGAAAACATATTTCCCTCTTCCCCTTAAAAATCAAAGGTAGCTTTACTTATATGAGTTGCCCATTGTTATTTGGAAATATCTTTAAGAAACTTGCTTATCATACCTGTAAGGTATTTTTTCTCCTATATTTTGTATCACATCAGAAGGTACAATAAGATGATAAATCCAAATAATAAGGAAGAGAATGTTGGCCAGCCATAAAGAAGGACATTCTGAACAACAAGAGATATTTGAAAATGGAACATGCTAACTTATCTTTGGAAATGTATGGGGAGAGGCTGAAGGGTTGTCTATAGAGAGGTTTCTGAGACGATTTTCCACAAGGAACAAAACTGGATGGGGGGAAGGTTGGTGGGCTTCTAAGATTTCTTTCAATTCCAAGGTTCTCAGGTCTTGGTTTCCATGACACAAGAAAAATGAATATTTAATCTTGTATCCAGCTTTACACCATGTTTGATTCTGGTCCAAGTTGAAGGCTATGATCTTGGTCATTTCCTTCTCATAGTCTTTTACTCTTAGAAATAAAGGCTAGAAATTTGTAATGAAGATAGAAATTCTTAATGCATATACCCAAAACATTTCTTTAGTTTCACTTTCTGTTGCTGAGAGAGATGTGTCTACCTTGGCAACGGAATTGCCTTGTATTTTCCTTCCTTCTCTTTCTCACTGGTTTCCAGCTTCTCCCCCTAAAAGTGAGAGGTCAGATGCCAGGCTCTGACCTAGACTGGTAGGAAGTAGGGTCGTATGACAAAACATACATGTGTTTCCAAACCTTACCTACATGTGGCTGTCAGAAATACACAACGCTTTTGATCTGGGAAAGAGGGGGAGATCATGACTCTGAAGGTACACAGAAGGTGTGTTTTCGGGTGAAACGTGGAGGCCCCTGAGTGATTTGGGGCACAACTGCAATGATGGTCCTCCCACTGTCACCAGAAAATACTATCAAGTCCTTCCAGATCTTTGGAAAATATCCAATCTTTGCCACATTTCTGTTGGTCTTCATTGCCTCTTTCCCTCAAGAAGCATGCCTTTTCTATAACATGGTCATTGACAAATCAAAGTGCCACTTGTGAGGTTGATTCTCTTTCTGTTACTCTACAACAATGTAAGGAATCATATACAACTAAAAAGCCCTTCATATGAAGTTGACATTTAGTCAATTTCCAAATGCCCACATTTAGAAACAGAAAAATATGAGCTTTAAAAGGAAATAACATTGCATTTGGTGTTGGGCACAGTATGAAACTGGCAGTATTTTTTAATCAATTTTACATGTAGGAAATAATAGCATTCAAGAGATAAAGTGCCTTGCCTAAAGTCATATCATTGTGCAGAAAATAGCAGACAGCAAATCCAGGTGTTGGACCCAAGTTCCATAATTTTCCTGTGCCATGCTGCCTCCTTGTACATGATGTTTTTTAAGCTGTAAATTCCACACAAATATAAAGTATTTGTGTTATCATTGTCATTTGTTCCTTGTTGCAAATTCTTTCAATTTAAGAGTCTATGAGGATTATAAAAAATTGCAACAGCTGGCCAGTAGCTGGGGGATGTGCTAATGAGCACAGGAAGAGAGGTAGCCTCCATTCAGCACTAATTATGCATGGCCAGGCAATCGGGATTTTCCTCACATTTGAACCCACATATATCTGACTCCAAAATGCATGCTTATTTCGCTAAACTATGCTGCCTCACAGCAACATTATCTGGTGACTAGATAATCACCAACTGTGTGGTTCTCAAAGTTTGAGCTCTGGACCAGCATCACCTGAGAACTTAGAAACAGAAATTCTTGCATCCCATCCCAGAACTATTGAATCTGAAACTCTGGGAGCGAGGCCTGGAAGTCTGTGGTTTAACAAGCCCTTGAGGTGATTCTGGTTAAGTATGATACACTCTCAAATTTGAGAACCATTGGTCTAAAGAAAAGACTGGGCAAAAATGTTTTATCTACAATATGTAAGGCAGAAACATGTTACTGACTTTTATAAGAAAATTGCTCAAAAAAGAAACCTAAAACTCTAGTAGGCATTTTAAAAGATTAACATCAAAATACATAAAGGTCCAGATAAAATAGAAGAAATTCAAAAAGGTGGTCATCCTCAAATTTCTATGTACATACAATTGATCCAAGATACCAAAAATTTTATTTAATTTTATTTAATCATTTAATTTTATTCAATAATTATTTTATATGCTAAGATTATAGTAAGATTGTCTGGATAATGTTTTGCTCTATTAATGAGTTTCTTTTTGTCCTTGTATTTCATTGTGTGAAACAAGGTGATGCTCTTTGTCTTACAGACAAAGTGGTGGAGGGAAAAAGAGCAGCTACAAACCTTTTCTAACTTTATTTTAAACAAGCAAATAAAGATACAATTTAAAAGCTTAGTTCTGTAGGGATTTTTAGACACAAATAAATATCTCAAAATAACTCTTCATAGAATTTCTCCCAAAAGAGGCAGAGAGAAAGGGAGATGGTAAAGCAAAAGACAGAAAAGGGAGCTGTGGGGCCTCAGGGGCTATGGATCGAGTAGACTGTAGGGCTGATAAGTAGGCCACTTCTACCCAACCCTGGGCATTGAGTCAATGTGTGGGGTCGGTAACCCCAGGTGGGATTGAAGTGAAGTTTCTCTGCCTATCCAGCATAATGGATGCTCTGAACTAGAGACTACAAGGCCTTTTATATAATAAAGTTACATTATCTGCCCTAGAGGGCAGGGACTCATATCTAGTACAACTTAATTCACATGAATTTTACGGGAGTCAACTCAGTCTCTCTGGGTTTCAAATGAGGCATCAGAGACCAAGTTGAAGGCTCTAGGACACAACGAAACAGCTTCAAGCAGCAGTGTGGTCAGGCAGAAACAGAGCAACAGAACAGGCTGTGGCTGTAGGAAGAGGTATGGTCAGCTACCATGGGCGGAGGGGCACAGCACAGGATCATGAAATGTCAGTCACAACCATATACTAAAGCATGCTATATAAGCACTTTGAAAACCTTTCTTCCCCCAACTAATCTCTCTCAGAAAAATCCACAACAAACATTATGAGAAAAGTCCATATTAAATGGCCAGTTGGCCACGCAGACCTGCACCTAATTCCATACTGTTGTAACTAGATCAAAACCATTCCATCCTTTGGTATCACCCTGAGTTGCAGCAGAAGTCACTTACTTTTACTTTGACGTGTCAGGTAGGAACACTGAATCCTCATCATATTTAGAGAATCTATAAATAAGACTGAAGAAAGAGATAAGGAAGTTAGGAAATAAGATGAGGCCAGAATGAGAAAATATGATGAGAAAAAGTCTCTCAGAGAAATACAGATTATCATTCAGCATTGCCTGTGAAGAGTATTAGTATTGGCAGAAATCTTAGAAAGATAAAGATTGTGGTAATCAACTCTCAAAACAGCAAAAAGGCCTTCAAAAATATTGGCCAGAGCAGACTCAGGAGTACAAGATGAAATTCTGACAGAACAAGGTCAAAGGGAAGAACAGAAGTGAGAAAGTTGGAGTGGTGGGTGGCAAGGATAGATGGGCCGTGTGGCCATCACAGACACAGCCTCGGGCTCCAGCCTCCTCAGACACCTGCAGAGCCATGCCCTTGGGTGGGAGTCCTGGAACCTTCTCCTATTTTCCTAGATGATCATCAGAGCTGCTAGATGCCTCTTGGCATCTAGACTACAACGAAACATAACTGAACTGTAGCAAACAATCCTTCCTCAGAATGATAAGAATGGGGTTTAATCTGAAAAAAACAAAAACAAAAACACCTTACTTTTAAGCCTGGGTAATGCTCTCTAGTACCCTGTTCCTGTCCTAGGGCTTTGTGCTGATCATTCCCTCCAGGGCACGCTTTACTGTGCTGGATGCTGGTATCTGCCCAACACTGGCTTGGCCAACAGTTGAAGCTCCGCAGTAAAGTCTCCAGAGCACCAACACTAAGTCACCACCCTGATCTCTCTCCATCAGAACACTCTGCTGGTTTCATCACAGTGTCATTCATGGCCCGAGACTTACCATCTACTTAGTCTCCTTCCCACCAAAATATAAACTCCACAGCAGGGATCCCATCAGCCTTGTCCACTGTCCCATCCCAGTGCTGAGAACACAGTAGGTGTTATGGAACATTTGCTGAATGAACTGCAATATTTGGCAGATGCCTCTTCCCCTCCCCCCATGTACAGGTCACACATGCTCTGTCTCTGAGCTGTCAGTCTGTCTCACTGCTCTGCGCTCACAGCAGTTGGCCAGACCTGGCACATAATGGAAGCTCAAGTAGTTTACTGAGGTCCTAAATGCTGGTCAAGCCTTGCTGTGGTTTGCTCAGAAAAAGAAAATTCATCTACTATTTATCAAAGAAGTTTCTGTTGGTTGGAAATGCAGTAAAATATGAAAGCAGCCTTGACTATTTCTCTTTTTTGTAATATCACTGTAATAATACCATTGATAAATACTTTATGTTAATTATACTCCAGAAGAATCCAACCACTTTAAAAAGCTGTAACTGCTCATTTTTGTTCAAAATATATTTATATGCCTTCATCTTTTGGTTTACAATAACTCTTATGATAGTGTGTTTCCTTTTTATTTCTCACTTTTCAGTTTCATGAATATAGGCATTCTCCATTCTTTTACATAGTATTCAGCTGATGACTGAAAAGGTACATAAGCTTTTCTGGTATTTACTAAAAATCACTAAAATAGATATTATTAACTCTTCTCTCAGAAAAATATTTAACTTCAAAATTTAGAAATATGTTCACTGGTAATACTTCCAGTGCTCCACGCATGAATGTTGAAAAAAACATCTATTTTTGCACAGTGCTTAAGAAGTACCTGTTTATGTGTTTAATAAGACAGTGTCACTTCAGTTACACACAGAAATGCCCTGATGTAAGAGGTGCTGGTGTTTGGAAGCCAGATGGTCCTACATCATACAACAGCATGAAGACAAACAGTACTGGTTACATTTTGTGCATGTGTGTGTTATCAATGGAAGAAATGTTTCTCTAAATATATTCTGTGTGCATGAAATATCTATTAGCAGATGTAATGACACTAGAAGATATTATTTCTTACAAGTATATCCACCTACTGCCTTAAACAGCCTCAGGTGTGTATCTGTCGAGCAGAATCTTCTCACTCTGGACTATAACACGTTATTAACATAAAATGAATAAGCTATGACACGCCGTCCTATAGGGAACAGTCTTGGCTCGACATTCGCTTCAGTGATCTCTGGGAATACTGAGGAAGGCATTAGTGCCAGTGTGTGTCTATTGAGTTTAATTGTTTTTACTTTTATTCAGATTTACAATTGAGTGTTTTTAAATGATGGGGCTCATCTCAAAACCTTATTCCACAAGCAAATAAACACAGAGCCTTGGTTTTGTAATACTGAGACACTAATGCTTAGAAATTAGGTTGTCAATCAACTCTGTCTCCTCCCTTCAAATAAAGGAGGAAAATCTCAGATATGGGATCTGTGTATAATGAAGTTATTCTGGCCTCTCTCCTACGAACAAATAGGCACACAGAATTCATCAAATTAAATATCATTCTATCGTGACCGCAACAATATCTGTAGAAGGTTGGAAGATTGTAAGAATTATGTGTGTTCCCTCTGGACCTTGAATTCCATATGTGTAGACATTTATACATCCATACAGTTCCCCCTCCCGTTGTGTGGTTTTGCCACATGTACAAAGTAGCAGAAGCCTCAATTCTGCAAAATTATACATGAAGTGTTTCAGTTCTCCATTAACTTTCATGATCCCTTAGAGAGATACTAAAAAGGTAATACACGATAGTGGAAGAGACAAAATGTAGATGAAGATGCAGACTTTAACACTGTTCTGCAGGTCCTGGCTATCAGTACTGAGAATCTCCCTGATATGCTGTGTGGACATAGCTGGTGGCGCTCACCATCTCAAGGAAAAGGAAAAAAACAAGAACATTTTATACACATGACATACACCTGCATGGCTCAGTTGGTTAAGCATCTGCCTTCAGCTCAGGTTGGGATAGAGCTGAGATGGAGCTGAGATTGCAGCCCCTCATCGGGCTCCCTACTCATCAGGGAGCCTGCTTCTCCTCTCCTCCCCACTCGTGCTCTCTGTCTCTATCTCTGTCTCTCTTTCTCAAATAAATAAATAAAATCTTAAAAAAGACAAAAGTAAAAAGTGCTTTGGGTTCCGTGTTTCCAAATGCTGGGTCAGTAGCCAACATAACATCTATCACAACACTTTGCCTTCTCATTTCTTGCATCCAGAATATGATTGCTGCATTCTTTACATGGAATTTTTTTTCTATTTTTGCCGTGTTTCCTTCCTTTACTTTATCTATTTCATCTATAAAATTTGATTACACTAGTTGGAGACTCAGTTTCCTCATTGATAAGTGTGGTAATGCCTTCCTCATTATTTATACATAATGTATTGTTTTAAAACCATAATGCACTATACAAATGTTAGTAATCTTTTGAGTGGAGCTCCAAAACCATATCAATCATTTCTTGTCCTGGAATGGAATCTGAAGGCTTATCTAAAAATGAAATAAGATTGTTTCCTTTCAGTTCAAATTCAAGTGACACTAAAAGCTGACTTGGCATTTCCAGCAGTGGCTCATAGCCTGGTTTTCCATGCATATTTGCACATGGTGGGCATCCTCCTCACTGCATAGTGCTCACACATTTACGATTGGGAGTGTCCAGGTGAGTCCCACGCATAGCTTATCTGTTTAGATTAATTTGTGTGCAGTGTGAATAGGGGCTCCAGCCCTATTACAGTTTCTTACCGAAAGGATATTTTCACATACTCTTTAAACAAATTTGCTGTAAATACGGGGGGAGGTATCATTGGCCCCAATGAAGCCAACCTGAGATCCTTCATTTGCTTCTGACCCTGAACCAGAAAGGAACTGAAAAATGGACTGGTTGAACTCCCCGAAACAAATGATGCTTGAGTGGTTTCATGCATAATAACTGCCTTTGATGTAAATGGGGCCATCCGTCAGCAGCCACCAACGCTGCAGTGCCCCTCATCCAGGGACCAAGCCCACCAAGGAGCTTGCTGTTTCAGCACACCCCAGGCACCAGAAACCAGCCAGACCCTCTTGCGACTGAGGACCCTCTCTTTGGAGAAGATTCCCAAAAAGACTCAGAGAAAACCGGAAGGCAAGGATCTGGCCTATGTCTCTTCCTAGCAATTTTATTAGAGAAGTTCACATTTTCGCTGTTGTCGGCTTCCCCGCTGCTCATGCAAGAGTAAATGAGGTGTCATTTTCATAAAACCCACAGACAGGGGGTGCCTTTCTGATAAAACCAAAAGAAGATCCCTTCAGTCTCAGGTACTCCTGTCAATGAGTCAGCAGCTGATGTGAGATTTGTCTCACCACTTCACCCTCTTGTTTCTTGCCTCTAGCACATGATTCTTGACAGGACAGAGCCCCCATGTTTAGGCTAAGTCTCTGGACTCACAGCTACTGTGCAGATAGTATTGCCCAGAGTTACCATACACAGCTCACAGCCTGCTCACATTACTAGCAAGTTGTATGCTATTGCACTTTATTTCTTTTAAAACAAATATATGCTTATGTGCTTGCGGTTTGTATGATGAACTCAGAATGCAAATAAAAGGAGATGGATAGGAGTCATTTTCGGACAAGATTTACCTCTAAGGAGCCCGTCAAGCAGCAATTCATTTCCTCACCTCTAGCCTGACAAACCAGTGACATTAAAGTCAAAGGCATGTCCTAATCGTCACGCATGTAACCACTTTTTTCTTTTTTTCACATTTGTATGCTAATCACGAGAAGCAAAAATAGACTTAGATTGGAAATCAAAGATTGGTTGTATACAGGTAATAGAGCGCTTGAATGCTTTATTTAAAGATAGAAGGCTCTTGAACAAGGCTTTATTATTGAACTAAGACTATCTATCCTTTTTGACACTTTTTAAATTAAGTTCTTCCTCTAATTTATGTTTTTGTCAGCTTTCTTCCCTTACCTGGTTTTAAGCTGGCTTTCCCCCCGCCTCTCTCTAAGTAATAAACTACTCCAGAGCAGAGAAAAAAATTTTAATGACCCTAGAAATTCAGATTAACAAAATGGATCATTTGTATACAGCCACAGAATTATGAATCCTTCTGAAATATCTGTGCAGAAATTTTACCTGATGCAAAATTTCATTTTCTCTCTCTCTGAAATCTCTCTGACTTCCCCCTTTTCAAAATGGAATGGTCATGGTACATCTTCAGTAAGGTCAAACACTGCAAAGGAAAGAGGTTTGGGGGACAATTTTGAAGCTCACACAAAAAAAGCTTTTTTTTTTTCTTTGGAATTAGGGAGCCAATTTCCAAACATGTGTTAGCATATCAAATAGAAAAAAGTTTGTAGAAGCTGGACTTGAGTCACCAGTTCTGCCTGCCTCCTCACTGGATGCTCAACTTGCCTCCTTATTACTGTTAAGCCAGCCTGACTCCCAGTATGTTCTGCATCCACCTGACTTCCATGGAGTTCGAGAGAGCTTAGGACAAACAGAACAGGAGAGTAGCTGCATGGTGATGAGTGGTGGCAGCCAGATAATCTACTATGAAGTCTTGTTGGAAAAAATTTGGGACAATGTAATTTCTCCAACTTGACACAATCCCTGCCTGGAAAATGCAAGCCAAACTTAACATGCAAATTCTCCTGCTGCTTGGCATTGTTTTTTCTTTTTAACACTGTGCACATAGGGGAAAAAATAGTGGAATGCTAGGGGAAGGTATAATTGTAAATTGCTTAGATTTGATAAAAAATTAGGGATCAGAAATTATTTTTAAAATAACAATGACTTGTTGGTAACATATCCCCCCCCAAAGTCATTTGATTTCTCAACAGATATCTGTCATCAAATTCTGCTTGATTTCCACAAATGACATGCTTCTGCTTTTCCCATGTTATGTAAGCTGTTTCTTCTGCTGAGAAAGCTTTTACTTTCTCTCTCTGCTTACCTGTATTTTACCATCTGTCTAAGTGAAGTCTCACAGTCTGTGTAGTAACTTTAAATACCAGCCATCTCTCACCACTTAACACTCCAATCGTCAGAAGAGTGAATAGCACGGTGAATACAGAACATGCAGGCCAGAGCCAACCAGCCTGGGCTTACGTTCTGATTTGCCCATGCCTCAATTTCCCCATCTTGAGAATGGGGCAATAATTGTTCCTGTCTTACCAAACTGTTGTGTGCATTAGAACAAAGTCTGGCAGGTAGTAGGCACTGCAATAGTATGTGTTAAATAAATAACTGCAATCAATATGATCAGTATGATACAATTTATTTTTTAAGATTTAAGAGAGAGAGAGAACAAGTGGTGGGAAGGGGCAGAGGGACAGAATGTCCAAGCAGACTCCTGCTGAGCAGAGAGTCCGATATGGGGCTCGACTCACACAAGCCATGAGATCAGGACCTAAGCCGAATCCAAAAGTCAGATGCTTAACTGATTGAGACACCCAGGTGCCCCAACATGATCCAATTTAAAAGAATCAAATCAGACAATGATTTATTGAAAAACAATGTGAAATCACAGTGTAGGTGCTACAGATAAATCCCAGGTCTTGAAAAAAAAAAGTTGTAATCTACTATAGGATCTAAAACAAGTGTACAAATAATAGTAATTACTATTTTTTAAAGATTTTATTTATTTATTTGAGAGAGAGACAGAAAGAGAGCAGGGGGAGGGGCAGAGGGAGATAGACTCTGAAGTCACCCCCCCCCAAATGCGGAGCTGGACGCAGGGCTCTATCTCAGGACCCTGAGATCATGACCTGAGCTGAAACCAAAAGTCCAATGCTTAACTGACTGAGCCACCCAGGTGACCTTACAAATAATTATTAAATAAAAAAGATGAATATTCAAAATTTCCCAAGAGTGAATTCCAAAAGAAAATGTCAATAAAAATGAATGTCAAATTTCTTTGAAATTCAAAGAAAGATGAAGTTGCAATTAGTTGAGGAAATGCTAAAAGTTTAATGTAGAATGACATTAAATATGATTCTTTGAGAATTTCTAATATTTTAATAATAAGATAATGTATGAGTCAGAGAGATAAATAGAACGGAACTGATACTTCATGAATTGAACTCAGTGTAGGCAAAAATTTTGTACAATAAAGTATTGCCTTGACTCTATAGATACCACCCTTACACCTACATGAAAATGGTGCCGGACAGCACAGGAGCCAAGAGTACAGGTTGGGGGCGTGCAGGCAGCTGGCCTGGACTCAGACAGAGCCCCCGCCCGCTTTCCAGCTCTGTCACCATAAGCTAGATACTTCATCTCTAAAATAGGACGCTAGTAACAGTATTAGCTCATTGGATGGTTGCAAGGATTAAAGTAAGCAGTGCATGAAAAGCAGTTAACACTTGCTCAATAAGCACACAATATATAAGAGTAGAATTATATTTTTTAAATTATTTTTAATGTTAATGTTAAATATTAACTACCACCTGTAAACATAACAAAATGAATTCCATACAGAGTAAAAATTTAACGAAGACCTTAAAACCTATCTAGAAAAAAAAATGATTGTTTTAGGATAGCTAAAGTTCTTTTTTTTAAAAGATTTTATTTATATATTAGAGAGCACAAGAGAGCACTCAAGCAGGAGCAGGGGGAGAGTGAGAAGCAGACTCCCCATCAAGCAGGGAGCCCGATGTGGGACTCGATCCCAGGACTCTGGGATCATGACCTGAACTGAAGGCAGACGCTTAACTGACTGAGCCACCCAGGCTTCCCTAGGATAGCTAAAGTTCTAAGATTAAAATCAGTGGAAGAAATTATGAACACCAAAAAATAATAATAAGTCTGACTTCCTAAGATTTAAAAAGTTAAGTTTTGCATCAAAAACATCATAAATTGTAAAAGCTACCAATAAAGTGGGAAACATTTGTTACATATGTGTAATATATAAAAAGCTCATAGATTTAAAAAATATATTCTAAACTCAACAGTAAGATGATAAAGGACAGAAAATTATAAGTCACATAGTGAGAAAGTGGCATTAGGACACTTTCTCTTAAAACACTTGCTATGTATGCCCTAGAAAGTGTGCAATCACTACAAACCATGAATAAATGGTCTCAGCTGAGCCAGTGAGAGCTGTCACTAGAGGTTATCTAAGGTTGAGTTTTCCTCTGAAATTAATTGACAACAGTACATAAACTTTTTTAGGTGTTTTCCCGATTATTGTGTCATATTCTATAATTCCATTCTCACACCCTCTGGCCCCTGCTGTCTACTTCTAAATGAGCACCTCAGGTCACGATCCCAGGGTACTGGGATCGAGCCCCAGGTCGGGCTCCCTGCTCGACGGGAAGCCTGCTTCTCCCTCTCCCACTCCCCCTGCTTGTGTTCTTGCTCTTGCTATCTCTCTCTCTCTGTCAAATAAATAAATAAATAAATAAATAAATAAATAAATAGAAATCTTAAAAAAAAAAGACATAAATGAGCACCAATAGGAGGAAATTTAGACCTTGACTCCTGGCCAACCACTAGGGCATCATCAGAGCCCTCCACTAGCCCCCCTGTCAGCTAGAAGAGGATCCCATGAGGCATTCTAGGGCCCTGCCTGGGAATGATACACTTCAGTTCCGCCTGTTATTTCACTGGCCAGAACATAGTCGCTGGCCCTAAATTAATGCCGGAAAGGTTAGGAAAAATAACTTGTTGTGCCCAAGAAGAGGAAATGGGATTGGTGAGCATTTAGCTAGTCTCAGCCACTTTGTTGTGCACTCAAAGGATAGAATGTTAAGTAGCTCTAGAAAGTGATATTTCTGAAGAATATTCAATGTTATGGAAAAAGCCTCATTTTAGAGTAGTGACTCAAAAACATTAGAACATGAATCTAATTAAGTGAAAAGTCTCAATAGATAAGACTAAAAGTAATATATTCAGGGATGCCTGGCTGGCTTAGTTGGTTAAGTGTGTGATTCTTGATTCTGGTTTAGGTCGTGATCTCAGGGTGGTGAGATCGAGCTCCAGGTCCGGCTCCACACTGGGCATGGAGCCTGCCTAAGAATCTCTCTCTCCCTCTCCCTCTGCCCCTCTCTCCCTTCCTTTCTAAAATAATAAAGTAATTAATATATTGAATATTCATAATTGATAAATTATGATAACTTGCATTTATTTTTCTCTTTTTTTTCCTGTGTGGAACATGCATGCATTACATTTATTTAAAAAGTTTTTTAAAGTAACAAATCTTTCTTTTAAGATGGAGACCTGAGCCTCCCATTCAACTCCCCTCACTGAATTCTGGAAAACAGAAATGCATGGACCCACAGAACAATATGAAATTCAGTAAAATTCCACAATATAAAATTGTGTCTACATATTTACCATTGCCTTCATACATACTTCTTTTTGCATCTCATACTTTCTTTTTGAGATATTGTTTCTACTTGCACTACATAATTAATAATGTTCTTACTTCCTTAAAATATTGTTTTGCTTTTTTTTTCCCTCCCAGCACACTAAAGATATTTTCCTTTCTTTCCACTTCCATTCTAACTGCTAGAAAGTCAGCTGTCAGTATAATTCCTATTTCCTTGTAAGTGATCTCCCTTTTCTAACTGGTCATTCTTTTTGATGTTGTGAAGTTTTATTGCTGTGTGTACATTTCTTTGCAATTGGCTTTGTAATTTTGGGGTTTCTCAGATTTGGGATTTAGTGTTATTTAATAATTCAGTAAAGTTCCTAGCTATTATATTTTAGAATGTTGCCTCCTCCTCACACTATTTTCTCCCTCTGGAACTCTAATATATACATATATGTTTATTATACAGATACATTTCTGTATATACACACATAACAATACATATACCTTTATATCAGATACATATTATTTGTATAACAACATCTCAATCATTTTATCTCTTTGCCAGCCCTTCATACTTCCATTTCTTTGTTTCTCTCTGGGTTGCATTTTGGGTAATGTTTTTAGTCTAACTTCTATTCATGATTTCAAATCTCTCTTTAGTTTTGTCTAATGTGCTCTTTACAATCTTGAAAAAAGCTTAATCATCTTTTTCATTTCTAGTTTTTTCATTCTGTTCTTTTTCAAATATTCAAAGTCATTTTAAAATATCATGTTCCATTCTCACATTTTCAAGCCTTTCTTTTCTACATTAAAACATATATATTTTTAAAGATTTTATTAATTTATTTGACGGGGAGGGAGGAGCAGAGGGAGAGCACTAAGCAGACTCCCCACCGGGCACAGAGTCAACGTGGAGCTGGATCCCATGACCCTGAGATCATGACCTGAGATGAAACCAAGGATCAGATGCTTAACCAACTGAGCCACCCGGGTGCCCGTCTACATTAAAACATATTAAACCTATTTATTTTATATACTAAATCTAATTCCACTATCTGAACCATGTTCAGACTGAGGTTTGCTTTGTTATTTGTTATTTCCTTTGGAGATTTAAAAATGTGTGTCCATGTGTCTTGCAGAAATTTTTTCAGACCTACCTGAAATAGCATTGCTTTGAGCAGGTTTTTATTTGCTTTTCTGCCAATCACATGAAAGCATTATCAATCTGAGATTGATATCTTTATATTAAATTCTCACTTCCAGCTTTTCAACCACATAGGTGGTATGAATGCAGGCTGCAAGGAGGTGTGAAAGCAACTCTGGGTTACAAATACTCTTATTTGTGGTGATTTTTGAGGTGATTTTTCTCCCACAGAGCCCAGTTCAAATCATGTTATTTTAATTTGTATTCATGTTTTCCTGAAGCGGCAGGGGGTGGACCCTAAGCCCTAGCTCTTTGCTCTGGAGAGCCCAGGAGAGGTTCTTTCCCTTAGGAATCACAACAGAAGCTTTGGATCACAAAGAGTTGGCAATAACCCTCTTAGGGCCAAAGTTGCTTTGACATTTTGATCAACCCTTTGAGGTCCCTGATTTTAAATTGTTTTCACCCTTCTGTTGACTCCTTCTGTTAATCTAGCTCAGTGATAGATTTCGAGACAAAATTAATCCAGCTTTTTTTTTTCTTTTTAAAATGGTTTCCATTGGGAGGGTATGAAAGTTCGTTTGTTCACCAGGCTGCCAAACACAGAAGTGTTTTTCTCTATTTGTAATCTTTTACTTATTAAGCAAGGTAATAAGGATACGGTTGTTTGTCATATTATTTTTGTAGACTCGAACATTCATGAAAAATAAGAGAAAAACAAGCATTTAATTCAAGAAGATAGAAAAAATCAAGATTAATAGAAGTAGATGGACAGGATGACTAAATTATTAAATGTCAAATAATTTAGAGAACAAAGAATTAGATATCGATGTGATAAACAAATATAACTGGGTTTTTGTTTGTTTGCCCAAATCTGTGAAATAGACTAGGGTTTGGAAAACTGTGGCCGGCAGGCCAAATCCTGCCCGCCACCTGTTTTTATATTACACTCGAGTTCAAATGGTTTTTAGATTTTTAAATAGTTGACGGGGAGGGGGAAGAGGAATAATATTTCATGACACATGAAAAATTATATGAAATTCAAATTTCAGTGTCCATAATAAAGTTGTATGGGAACCTGGCCACACTCATTCATTTACATCCTGTCTCTGGCTACTTTCATGCTACAAGAGCAGAGTTAAATATTTGTGACAGAGGCCGTATGGCCCGCAAAGCCTATATTTTTACTCTCTGGCCCTTTGCAGAGAAATGTGCTGAGCCCTGAAATAAACAAGCCTCTGGTAGAATCGCCAGAAAGAGAGATGTGAGCTCAAGAGAAAGAAGAATTTGAGATGCACAACACGGATTAAAAAAAGAACATGCATGCAAATGCAGAAGAGATGTTAAACATTATAGCTCTTTTGAAAGTAAATTTGAATGTATCATTTTTCACAGTTTTTATTTTTAATTTTTAAAATACTTTCATTATTTATTTTTTTAATTCAATTAGCCAACACATAGTACATCATTAGATTCAGATGTAGTGTTCAATGATTCATCAGTTGTATATAACACCCAGTGCTCATCACAACACGTGCCCTCCTTAAGGCCCATCACCCAGTTACCCCATCCGTCCTCCTCTCCAGTAACCCCCAGTTTGTTTCCCAGAGTCAACAGTCTCTCATGGTTTCTTGAACATATCATTTAAACAAATTATTTTCTAGGAAAATACGCACTACTAAAATATAATTAGGAAGAAGTAGAATATCTGAATAGCTTGCTAACAATGGAAGAAATATTTAAAGTTGTAGAGATATACCTCCTTCCTTTCAAAATGACCATGTGTATTAATATTTTATAAGCAGGTTGTCTACATATGAAATAATTTCTATTTTTTAAACTGTTTTGAAGCATAAATTAGAGAGGAAATCTTTTAGATGTGTTTTCCAAAATTAGTATGACCCTGATACCAACATATGAAGAAGACAGCATAATAAACGATATAAAATTCCTGAAAATGGTCACATTTAAAATAGCCATAAAGTTAAAGAATGATGTGACTTGGACAATTAGTGTCTTTTCTAAAGCTGTGAGAATGTTTTAATATTAAGATGTTTATTTGCATGTTTGAGTATAGGGCAAAAGTCAAACTATTATCTCAATATTTCCCAATAATACATTTGATACAATTGAACACTTATTCTAGACAGAAACTAAGTGAATCAAGAACTGATATTTATTTCTAATATAAGAAAGCCTATCTCAAATCAACTGCCAATATTTGCACAAACTTGAAACACTAAAAACATTTCCATTAAGTAAGACAAAATATATTAGCTTCACATCAGTGAACATTTTCCTGGAAGTGCAATTCAATAATATATTAGAAAGTGAGTAGAGAATCTATCATTATTTGCTGATGTTATTATGATCTACTTGGAAAATCTAAGAGAATCAACTAAAAAATTATGAGACATAGTATGAATGCCTGCCTTCCTTCCTTCCTTCCTTCCTTCCTTCCTTCCTTCCTTCCTTTCTTCCTTTCTTCCTTCTTCCTTGCCTCCCTCCCTTCCTCCCATCCTGGCACTAGATGTCCCAGGAAGGAAGTGGTGTGGCCACAACCTGACAAGGCTACTGAAATCCAGGCCAGGTGAAGGTGGTATCTATGCAGTGCAGGGATCATAAAAGCCTGGCATGGGGTGAAGAGGGCTTCCCACTGCGGTGCATCTATAGTTCATCAAGGGTCTCCAAATCTTTGGAGAAGGAATAGAAGCCTATTTTGATTTTTGACAAAGGCGTCCACATAGGGTATGTATGGAAAAGATTTGGAGTTAGAAGCAGTGAAAGTGATGGATTAAATCAAATTAACATAACAAGGATGTTAAATGAATAATAAAATATGTGGAGGATATTGGGAGCTATGCACCCTACTGACAGAGAAAGGAGTTACAAGTATGAAATGGGAGAAAATGAAAATAAACCCTATGTTGCTGGACTGGAATTGAAGGCATTGAGTGTGAATCATGGTCTTCAATATGTATATAAACAGAAGTAAAAATAAATATAGATTTCAATGGTATGTGTGTGCCTATATTGATGTATGTATGTTCCCTACCACTGTTCCCTGAGAGCACCTATGTGCAGCAACACCTCCATCGCAATGGGCATGCCTGGCACCTAGATCCTGGTTTCTAAATATCATTCTCCACTAAAAGGAATTGTGGCTCCTAGTAGAAAAGGCTGACTCCAAAGCTAGGGCCAAGGGCAGAAAGGTACAAAGTGGACCTGAACCATTTTGTTGTGTCGAAGAATGGAGACAAGAGCCAACTGGAAGGAGTTCTTTTGCTGGGACAATCTGAGCATCACCATAATGATAGCAACTTATAAACCCCCTGACTAATGAATCTATACAGGTATAAAAATATGAAGAAATAAATGGAGAAAATATCTTATTTAGAGTAGAATGCCAACAAATACACATAGAATGATCGATGCCATTAGCAAAGTCACAATTTGGCCATCATAAGGAAAAAAAGTTTTATAAGAGACTTTGTTATCTAATCTCAAAGGACACTACTCAAGGGAACAAAGCATATTTACTTTTTATTACTGTTTGAAGGCTCAAAGTCCAAAGTCAATCAGACGGCAGGACCAGGCTCCCTCTAAATGCTCTAGGAGAGGGTCCTTCCTAGCAATTTCTGGCTTCTGCTGGTTGTTGGCAATCCTCAGTGTAACTTTGGCTCATAGAACCATCACTCCAATCTTTGCTTCTGTCATCATGTGGCCTTCTTCCCTCTGTTTGTCTTCAAATCTCTTTCCTTTTATAAAGATACCAGTCCTTGGATTTAGGGCCCCTACTACTCCAGCATGACCTCATCTTAGCTTGATTACATCCACAGAGTCCTTATTTCCAAATAAGGTGACACTCACAGGTGCCTGGGATTAAGACTTCAACCCCTATCTTCTTGGGAAATATAATTCAACCCATAACACACCTTTTTTATTATTTTTTTTAAATATTTAATTTATTTATTTGAGAGAGAGTGAGAGAGAGAGAGAGCACAAGTGGTGGGGAGGGGCAGGGAGAGAGGGAGAAGCAGGCTCCCCACTGAGCAGGGCGCCTGATGGGGGGCTCGATCCCAGGACCCTGAGATCATGACCTGAGTAGAAGGCAGACGTTTAACTGACTGAGCCACCCAGGCTCCCCAACCCACAACATACCTTAATCAAGAGATCTAAGTGGACGCCTGTAATGAGACAGAATCATGTACCACTGACAGGATGCAATGAGAAGGACATAGCATCACTTCTGTGATGTTCCTGCCCAAGGTCCATAAACTGAATGTAATCATGAAGAAACAAATTCAAATTGACAGATGTTCTATTAAAAAAGGTCTATAATATTCAGATGCCAAGGTCATGGAAGTCAAGGAAAGACTTAGGGGCTATTCCAGATGGAAAGGGTCTAAAAAGACATGACACTAAATACAACGCTTCATCCTGGATTTGATTGCTTTCCTATAAAAGACATTATTGGGACAACTGAAAGTATTTGAATGAGTCTATGGAACACATGGTAGAAATCTAAAAAGTTAGTTTCCTGATTTGGATGGTAATTTACTATGTTGTAATTATGTCCTTACTTGTAAGAATTACTATAGTATTTGAGGTGATAGGACATAATATAGATAACTTACTTTAAAATAGTTTGGAAAAAAAATCCTTTGTTATTTATGCAATCTTTTCTGTAAGTCTAAATTATTTAAAAATAATAATCACTTTAGCATAAAAAAGATATAAAATAACTGAGGGATATTTAATAAGTTTCATTAAATAAAGAGACATGCTATGTTCCTAGATGAAAATATCTATATATTTAAAATGAAGTTTTCATGTCAATTTTAAGAAATTTCAATTAAAATGGCAGCAAGATTTTTTCATACCAAGTAAATCTGAAAAAAATCACTGTGAATACCTATACACACACACATGTGCATACCTATACTTATAAAGATAAAAATAACAGAAGAAACTTACCAAGAATTAAAATATATCACAGATTATATTAATATAATTATATTTTATATATTTATATAATATATAATTATACATTTATATATAAATTATTAATATATAAATTGTATATTTATATATAAATTAATATATATTTATAATTATATAATTAATATATTATATTAAGCAGTTAAATGGAATTTTTCAAATTCTTTGGATCCAGAAATATTAATTCTGGAAAGTCACCTGAAGGAAATGATTTTATATTACTCAAAAATATATACACATAATATATGTATATTAAGAATCTCATCAAAATGATGTTTATCATATCAAAACTTATAAACAAGTTAAGTGAACAGTTATATCCATATTATTGTATTCAGGATAATGTTTTTCTTATACTTTGTCTTAGTCTTTTCAGGCTGCTGTAGCAAAATACCATTGGGTGGCATAACAACAGAAATTTATTTCTCATGATTCCAGAGACTGGGAGGTCCAAGATCAAGGCACCTACAGATTCAGTGTCTGGTGAGAGCCCACTTCCTGGCTCCTAGACAGCATCTTGTCACAACCCCACATGATGGAAGGGGCAAGGGAGCTCTCTGGAATCTCTTTTATAAAAGCACTAACCCCATTCATAAGGGTTCTACCCTCATAATCTAATCACTGCTCATAGGCCACACCTCCTAATACCATCATATCCAGAGTTTAAGATTTCAACATACGAATTTGGGGGGAAACACAAACATTCAGTGTATAGCATGCTTTATTTGCATTTATTTTTTTTCAATGACTATATCATATTTAGGTAATACATTTCATCAACAATTTAAGAAGTACCTCATGTACTGAAATGTTGAGAGAACATTTCTTCTATAGATAAAGCTTGAATACAGGTAAGAAATTTTAGAATATGGTTCACGAATAGTTGCTGGTCCCATCTAGTTCAAGAATAAAATGTATTTTAGGTAACATCCAAGTGATATGGCTAGAAAATGGTTTATACCAAAGTAAATTTGTGCATTAGATCTTGGAAAAGGTTTTTCTCACTTCAGTTTTCTGAAAAACTCACTGTTTTCCTCCTAACTCAGTGGGCACTATTAACCCTCCTCCTTTGCTGGTTTCTCCCCATCAATTTTATATCTGTCCGTGGGAATGCATGAGAGCTCAGTCCTTGGATGCCTCATGTCTTTATTGATACTCATTTCTTTATTGATGTCATCAAGTCTCATGGTTTTAAATATGATCTCTCCGCTAAGGATTTTCAAAGTTGTAGTTCTAGCTTGAATCTCTCCAGTCAATGCCAGTCTTGTGTAATAAATGGCCTACTTGCATTTCCTTTCAGATGTGAAATAGACATCTCAAATGTAATACATCCAAATGTGAAATTCTCCTCTTCCCTTTTCCATATCTGCTCTCTTCATGGTCTTCCCCATCTCAATGACAACCCATCCTTCCAGGTGCTCAGTACACATACCTAGAGCTATCTTTGACCTCTCTCTCTCACTCCCCATGTCCAGTCTGTCAGCACATCTTTATGCTCTCTCTTCAAAACCCATTATCCAGATAAGATAATTTCTCACTATCTCCATGAAACCTGCCCACCACTTCGGTATAAGTGTCATGACCTCTGGCCTGAGTTCCTGCAGTTGTCTCCTACCAAGATCCTTTACTTCCACCATTACCTTTTTACTGTGTTTTCTCAGTAGTATAACCAAAGTGTGTTTTTTTTTTTAAGTGTTCATCAGATAAATCATTCCTCAAATCCTTCAGAGGATCTCCAAGTTGTGAGTGAAAGCCCTCATCCATACAATGGTCTCAAGGCCACAGACCCACTGGCTCTCCATCTGTGTGTCTAGGCCCAACCATGTTGGCCCTAGACACATAGATATATCCCCTATCAGGGCAGCACAGTTGACCATCCTCTTGGCCCAGTTTGCTTATTCTCCATATACCCATATTGCTCCTCCTTTCATCTTAAAATCCTTGCTCAAACGTCATGTTTTTAGTGAAGCTCATTCTGGCCATCCTGAGATGCTAATTCAGTGCTTCTTCACCCTGAACTATGGATCCTCCTTACAACAATTACATTCCAGCATGCTTAATAATTCACTTATTTATTATACTTATTTTCTGACCCCTCAGCTAGAATGCAAAATCCTTAAAGGCTGGGATGTTTGTTTACTGTGTTAACTGATGTGTAGAATAGAGCTGGCATTGAGGAGATGTCCAGTAACCTTCTTGAAACAGAAACTACATGAAAAACAAATGTGAAGGGTATCATGTGTCAAGGTGGAGAGTATATACTAAATTTTGTCGGGGGAGGGGGGAGGAGGAAATCCATGCAAGATGTTTTTAAAAATACAATGGTACTGGGTTGTATCCCAGGTGAGTTAATATGGTAACAATTTGAAGAATAAAGTATGAGAGAAAAAGATTCAAGATACTTGCTGGAATACAATAGCCCAGGAAAGAAGAAATGAAGGCCTGAAATAGGACAGTGATGATGGCAGTGGAAGTCAGAAGCCTGGATGACTTCTGATTTACCTGATTTAATTCCTAGTTATAATACAGGTGACAAGAAATAGGTATAAATCAAATATATTTCCCAGACTTTGTGGTAAGTGACCTGGATGATAATGACCAAAATGCATAGGATTCAGTGAGAATTCTCATGAAACAGAGAATCAAAGCACTATTCTGGATTAAAAGCATTATGTGCAGGTGGGAAATCCAAATTAAGATCTAGAGAAGGCAGTTGAAAAAGTGCCTCTGGAGCTCAAGAACTGGGTCATGTTGGATGAATATGGGAGTCCTAGAGAAAGAATGAGGCTTTAGAAGAAACAAGACTTTTATGGAAGATAAATGTACATCAAGTAGAGGCTCTTGATCTTGGAATTAGCAAGTAAAACACAAAATGGACAAACAAAATCTTTAGGAAATAACTAGAGCTGAGTTCATGAATTTTCTGCTATTTGCCAAACATGTGAAAGAGAGTTTTAAGTATTGGAAAGACGAATATTGTAACCTTTCTTAGATTCCATATTTAGTAGATTTAAGTATACTATGTTAGATATATATAATTTACATACATTAATTTATAATATGGTTAGGTATGTTTAGAAGCCCAAAATTTACTTGAAATCTAAACTAGGGTCTGTGTGCTTCCCAGGCACAGCTTTCAAACTGGAGGTTACAGCTATACAACAGAAAAATCCAGGTTGTGGGTTGCTAAGAGCTTTGACTTAAGAAAATACAGTGGGGTGATTCTAGATCATGAATTATGCAAAGTTGCCAGTGCCCATAAAGTGACTCCCTAAGTAAATTTCTTTGAATTTGCCCCAATTCCAAGGTCCAAGATGTAGAGATCCTAATGAGATCCTGAGGGGAAGGCAAACAATGAATGCTACTTGGTCTTTTTAATGATTTGAAAAGTTCTGTCATCTCCATCATACTTTGGGGTATTCTGTCAAATTCTATGTTAAAAAATAACCCTTAGAAACCTTGCCATTTGCAATAACATGGATGGATCTGGAGGGCACTATGCTAGGTGAAATAAGCCAGACAGAGAAAGACAAATGCAGTATGATCCCACTTATATGTGGAATCTTCGAAAAAACAAACTCATTATACAGAAAACTGTTTGGTGGTTACCATAGGCAGTGGGTGTGGTGGGTGAAATGGGTGACAGGGCTCCAAAGATACAAACTTCCGATTGTAAAATAAATAAACCCTGGGGATGTAATGTATAGCATGGTGACTATAGTTAATAATACTGTATTATATATTTGAAAGATGCTAATGGAGTAGATCTTAAAAGTTCTCATCATAAGGGGCGCCTTGGTGGTGCAGTCAGTTAAGTGTCCAACTCTTGGTTTCAGCTCAGGTCATGATCTCAGGATCATGAGATTAAGCCCCATGTTGGGCTCCACACTCAGCACAGAGTCTGCTTGAGATTCTCTCTCCTTCTCCCTCTGCCCCTCCCACTCATGCTCTCTCTCTAAAATAAATAAATAAATCTTAAAAAAAAATTCTCATCACAAGAAAAAAAACTTGTTTTTGTAACTATGGAAGGTGACAGATGTTAACTGAATGCCTATGGTGATCATTTCTCACTATATACAAATATCAAATCATTACGCTGTACACATGAAACTAATATGTATCAATTATATGTCAATTATATCTCAACAGAAATAATAAGTAAAATAAAATAGAACATTTTTTTTGAAAAGTAATCCTGAGTAACTAGGCAAGCCAGTAAATCACATGCAGATTAGATATCATAATAACATTGGGGTGCCTGGCTGGTTCAGTTGGTGGAGTGTGGCTCTTGATCTCAGGGTCATGAGTTCAAGTCCCACTTTGGGTGTAGAGGTTACTTTAAAAAAAAAAGATATCATAATGTTGGATTCTCCCTCACTCATTGCATAAGTTTACTTTCCATAACTCTATTTTTTCTGAATATAAAGGCAATAAATGGACATTTGTGAAATTTTTGAAAAAAATAAGAAAAATCACCTCTGATCTTGTCAACCAAGATAATCATTGTTAAGATTTTCATATAGCCCTTTCATTTTATTTTCTGTGCATGAATGTACATGTGCATGTGTGTATGTGCCATACGTGTGTGAAGTACCCAGACACATAGTTTTTACATACTTTGTATATGCTTCTGTATTGTTTCACTCATTATAATGGTATAAGCAGTTTCCTATTGATAAAACTGTTTTCAAGAATCATTTAATGATTACATAATATCTTTTACATGTATAACTAAACTAACCATTCTCTGATATTAGATATTTTGCTGTTTTCCACCTGAAGGGTAAATCATTTCCATGTGTAAGCCAAAGTGAAGAGAAAAGGAAACAGAGACTCCAGTGGTAGGAATTTCTTCACTGGAGTAGGAACATAAAATATTTTTTTTTTATTTATTTATTTGAGAGAGAGAATGAGAGAGAGAGAGAGAGTACATGAGAGGGGGGAGGGTCAGAGGAAGAAGCAGACTCCCTGCCGAGCAGGGAGCCCGATGCGGGACTCGATCCCGGGACTCCAGGATCATGACCTGAGCCGAAGGCAGTCGCTTAACCAACTGAGCCACCCAGGCGTCCCCATAAAATATTTTTAAAGTAACCTTAGGGGTCTTCTGTTTTCTCCCTGATTGCTGTCAGTGACATACCTGGGAACAATATTGAAGGTCATATGAACTCTGCCAGGAAGACCAGGTGAAAGGAATGAGCACATCAAACTGTCTTCTACCATTCCTAGACACATTTTTGTATATATTCACTCCAGTCTGTTCTCAATACCAACACTGACCCCAAAGCACAGCAAACCAAGGCAGATAAGGACACACAGATCATGAGTGAAGACATGCTGACATCAAGCTACATGTTTCTAACCATTTCTTAAAAAACAGAATAAAGAATATTGTTTGCATTCAGTAATTTGTAGAACATTTTACTATGAATTTTCTCACTTAGTTTCCAAAATAACTGTTAATTTGACAGTGCAGATAATTATATTATTTTACATTAGAAAATGTGGGCTTAGACAGGCTACAGAATCTAAGGCTCACACAGTAAAAAATTAGTAAGGCTGTGGTGTGAAGACAAGTTTCCTGACTCCTTCCTTGTGTCCTATCTTTATACCATTTCAGAGGGGAAATGCTTGATTTACTCGAGGTTCTAAAGAGTAAGATACCTCTCCTTGAATTTCATTCATGTACATAAGTCTTATACCCCCTTCTGAAAGGATAACTGTGACCAGGGAGTGGGTGGCTTTGGTCAGCATTTCTGAACTTGTCCCCAGAAAAGAGGATGACCCACCTGGGACCAATCAGACTTCCCCTTAGCCCGTGAGGCAGTGAGTGAACAAAGATGCTGGAGAGGTGGCTAGCACCGTCCGCCACGCTCCCCACATTTCCCATCCAGATGCCTTTGTAGGCTCAAAGAGGTTGGGGTAGTTGGCTAGTCAATACCAAAGCCAAGACTTTAAGCATTATACATCTGCCATGATACACAGAGAGACATATTTTATTTTTACACTACTTCATGAAACATTATCTAAGTGCCAACTATGCACCAGTCTCTGTAGTAGACACAGAGAGAAAAGCCACCAGGACAAGACAAAGCTTCTGCTTCCCTCTGATGACCAATAAAGAATAAAGACATAAATAAAGACCTAGCATAAGGGTCAGTACTGATAGACTTGAGGAAGAAAAACCAAACAGAGTAAAGGCATCAGAAATGAAGGGTACTAAGTGGCAGTGGCTACCCTAGACAAAATACTCAGCTATGTGTCCTTGTCAAAGTTATTAGAAATATAAGTAGTGCCTTAAAACTATGATATATGGGGGCACCTGGGTGGCTCAGTTGGTTAAGCGACTGTCTTCGGCTCAGGTCATGATCCTGGAGTCCTGGGATCGAGTCCCGCATCGGGCTCCCTGCTTGGCGGGGAGTCTGCTTCTCCCTATGACCCTTCCCCGTCTCATGTTCTCTCTCTCAAATAAATAAATAAAATCTTAAAAAAAAACTATGATATATGGGTATTGTTGCTTAGTGTGAGGCTAATATTTATTTTAAACAGTGAGTGTATCCAAATAAAAATATTGATAAATAATAGTAAAGGGATGCATAGATATAAAATAATTAGGAAAATAGTACCCAAATGACAGATGTCTAGATGGGATGGGGGAGCTTTACTACATCTTTCTGCCTGTTCTCATGTCTGCATGTATCTGGACCAGTAATGATTATGACCTAGCCAGATCCAAGGCAATATGGATTCCATGGTCAGCAGCTCAATCCCTTAAACCAAACTATTTTACTTTCCCCACCCAGGACTCAGAAACAGCAGCCCTTAATATAAAAACCTGGATGTCATTCACTCCTTTCTTTTTCCTCCTGCCCCACATTCTATATTATACTCAATGAATACTGCATATGCAGATGATGGAAAGACAGAAAACAAGAAGTGATTATTTTGCATACACATATTCAAAGAAAATTCAAAGAGACCATTAGTCTGGGTGCTTCGTCATTCAAAATCTCGCTTAGTGTTTAATCCACATATATTTTCAGTCTTACATTTGTGACATGTTCCAATGCACAGCACTGCAATGCTTGAGATATGAATTAAAGAAAGAGAACGGGAGACCTCAATTTTCTTTCATATAGTTTAACGGAGTGGTGATGGCCTGGCAATTACACATCTTGGTTGCTATAGATATCATCAGTGTTAGGAAGATAGAAAACAGATAAAGCAACTAAAAGACTCTGTGCCATGTCCATTGGTGATAATAAAACCGCAACAGTTTCACAAGTAAGTTATCCAAACACCTATACATGTGCATTATAGACATAATTGATGCTGTGTAACTGGTATGTCCTTTTTTCTCTCTTATTGAAGGTTGCTCAATATTTGCACTATAAACCCTCATTTCTGTGACAGTTTTGATTTTGTTTTTTCATTGGAATTATATAGAAATTGTAAGCAAGCAAGGTGGAGTGAGGTTGTTTGTGGTATTCTGTGATTTGTTTTGATAGAAAAAATATTGCTGAAGGAAATCAATTCTGGGGCAAAAATAAATGGAATTTTGAAAAGTCAACCTTTTTTTGTGTGTGTGCCTACTATACTCCAATGGTCACAAATGTCTTCCTATTCCAGGGCCACTCAATGTGGGAGGCTCTCCCAGACTCCTCTTTCTCTTTAACCCTTCACACAGGCTCTAGTTTACCACAGATGGGCAGGTGGACCTATAAGCCATGATAAGGAGCTTGGATTTCAATCAAGGTGCAGCAGGGACTAACGGGGAGCTCTAAGCAGGGGAGTGATGTGACCAAGTCACACGTGAAAATTCCCCAACTGCTCTGTGGGGCATGGGTAGTGGACTGCAGTGGAGGCCAGAAGCCACACTGAAAGCTGTTGAAGTCCATCATGGGGTCATGAGGAAAATCACAGACTGGGATGGTAGGATGACCATAGTGACAAACTGTCAGATTTGAGACTTATTTGGAATTAGCACCAGAGACTTCTTGACAGATTAGATATGGGATGATACAAACACAGAAAACTTCTAGATTCTCTCTTGAGCAAAGGGTTGACTAGTAAAGACCAAGGGGAGGGATGGTAAGGAAGGGGGTACCCACAAGTCAATTTAGGGACAGCTTCTGTTTGAAATGTTTATTAGCCCCTCAGAGGAACTGTCACGTGGGGCTCAGGAGAGAGGATGGAGCAGAGATGGGCATTTGAGAGCATCTTTGCCAGTCTCTTGTTATTTTCTTTCCTCTAAACTTTAAAAACCTTTACTGCTTTAAGTTTGATATGACCTAAGCCTAACATTATCTTTGTTCATGGCATCTCCTAAAACCCCCGGGCAAGGATTTTTTTGGCTCTCACTTCCTGCCTATGTCAGCAGTCAAGAGACTTCTCCCCTCTATGGTTCCATTGCCTCATCAAAAAAACCCATTTCTAAGGCTTTTTAAAATGTATTTAGCACAATATCTAGAAATATGAAAACAATATACAATATCAGCACTGAGCCACCAGATGAAAGACAAGCTCATAGAAATAATGTGTCATGTGTATGCCTGTGTGTGGGCTCATTGCTATTTAAATACAAACATGTTTGCATGTTCCATTGCATTTACCTCTTATAGGATCCCCATAAGATATGTTATAGGTTATTCTCCCATGTTTATAGTTCAGGAAATTAGTGGAGAGATATTTAATAACTTCCCCAAATCAGGTAAGTAGGCAGTTGCTGAGATAGGCTTGAATGGCTTTCTCCCTCAATCCCATATTCTATCCATGTTCCATCTATCAGGCTTCTCAAGTGGTCAACATGCTCCCTGAGGTCAGGACCCACAGAGGTGGATAGGGAACCCTTCAGGAAAGATCTCACCATTCTGTTGAAAGGAAGTCAGTCAGCAGTTGCCTCTAGCAGCCAATGCCTTCAGAATACAACATTCTGTCAAAGGAAATCTCTGTAACTGAGCCCCACTCCTGCCCTAAGCTAAGAGAGTATATCAAAAACAATATTATAACCAGGGGAGAGGAGAGATTAGTGCTACTTTTGAAGATCTCAAGGATGCAGTGTGGTGTTCACTATCACATCTCCATTCAATTCACCAGGATGAATCCTACAGAAACCAGATGATCCTGGAGCATCTTTGCTAGAGCAGATTGATATGGCCTCAGATACATGGTATATGGCTATCAATTTAAGAAGTGCATTCTTCTCTATCCCCAACAGAAAAGAGGATCAGAAACACTATTCACTGGAACAACAATAATACTCATTTTCTGTTCCAGCCCATATGCCTGGTAACATGAAAGGCAGCCAGCTCTGGGTGGGGTCTGGAATAGGACACAGTTCTGCAACAGGTCCAGACTGTTACCGGCCAACCTTACTGTTTCAGCCATATGAACTGTAGACCCATGATCTTAGAGGTGTCAGTGGGGGGGGGGGGGGCGGAAAAAAAGGATGCACTATACAGCATCCTACCAAGAGAAGAAACACAAGGCTAGCCCCTGGATTTCTGGAGCAAGGACATGCTGTCTGCAGCAGAGTACTTTGTGCACGTTGAAAAACAGTTCCTGATATGCAATTAGGTTCTGGTGGAGGGCCCACTTGTCATGGGATCCCAGGTACCTATATCCTGCACTGCCCATCATCAACTGGGTCCTAGACCCACCATGTCATCAAGCTGGACTGCCCAGCTGCAGCCCTTCCAAGATGAACTGGTGTCTAGGGTTGATTCTGAACCACACATGAGGGCACGCGTAAGCTCATAAGCAGGCAGCCCAAATCCATGCACCAGCAAGTAATCTAGGGCCTGTCCACCAGCTTGCACTGTGGTTTTATGGGGCAGAGGAGGGTCTCAGCTGAAGGACTACCAAGGAAGGAAAATGTCTAGGCTCATTTATAAATTGAGACAACGTGTGGGATTCTGTTTACCTGAGCACCTCCTGGCACTCCTTGCCCAATTATACTGTGAAGGGACATGTGCAGTAGCTCTGGACTGTGAAACATGTGGTTACCAGAAGTTCAGATGCCATAGGATGCAGGTTAGGTCACACCATCAGTTAGGTGACTCAGATAGCAGAGGTGACAACAAGGCTCAGAGGAACTTAGCATGGGTCTTTGTCTCCCCAGCTGCACTTCCTCCCACTAACTTCCCTTGAAGGGTCTGCCCAGGGGTGCCTGGGTAACTCAGTCAGTTAAGCATCTGCCTTTGGTTCAGGTTATGATCCAGGGGTCCTGCTCAGTGGGGAGCCTGCTTCTCCCTCTCCCTCTGCCACTCCCCATGCTTGTGCTCTCTCTCTCTCTTACATAAATAAATAAAATCTGAAAAAAAAAAAAAACAATAAAGCAAAGTGTCTGCCCAGAAAGAAAGACCACTGGACCCCAGCAGTGTGGATTGAGAAATAGAGAAACACAACACAGGGATGGCAGCCCTGAGAGGTGAAGCTCAGCTGTCCCTTCAGCAAAGAGCTCCCTTTCATCTGCAGGAAGTGCAGTCTACAGTGGACAGAGCCAACAGTCCCGCCATGACCACCTTCAGGACCTGCCTGTGCTCTCATGCCAAGGACAGCCTCTCCCAGGCCATGGAGGCTGATAAACACATAACGGGGCACCACAGGGTGGCTATTTGTTGTCTGCCTAAACTGGGGCTTTGCCCCTGCCCCAGGGGCAGTGCTTGTTCACAGCTCCCCACTGGGTTGGCAAAGGGCAGCGCTGCCTGTCTGAGGCTCTTTCGCCTTATCCCACCGTTCCCCCTTTCATCTTTGGGCCTTAAGCCCCATTAACCTCTTACACACCTAACTTTCTAAGCACCTGCTCCCACAGGACCGCTATAGCATCTGCTTCCAGAAAACGGACACTGGTGCTGAGTGTTGGTGAGTGGCTGCAGATAGAGATGTAGGGAA
Organism: Eumetopias jubatus; assembly: GCF_037043125.1. Lineage (NCBI taxonomy): Eukaryota > Metazoa > Chordata > Mammalia > Carnivora > Otariidae > Eumetopias > Eumetopias jubatus. The sequence continues at coordinate 184,924,741 of NW_028274810.1, read as the reverse complement.
TATGACATCCTTTTGTGTGCTCAGTCCTTGGATCTACAAGGAATTTTCTACCCCTACTATAGGACAGATAACATCTGAGGTGTTGCCTCACTATCTCAGTTCCTGAATGAAGTTTTGTACCTAGTTTTCTTTAGAGCTACCAAAGGCACTCAGTTTAACTAGTGTTAACTCCAGAGCAGATTCTTAACAGCTAATCCTGCTTCAGGTCCTGATTCTGTTTAAATCACTTGCAACCAGGGGAACCTGGGTGGCTAAGTCAGTTGATCGGCTGCCTTCAGCTCCTGTCATGTTCCCAGGGTCCTGGGATCCAGCCCCATGTCAGTCTCCCTGCTCAGTGAGGAGTCTCTTTCTCCCTCTCCTTGCCCCCACTTGTGCTCTCTTTGTCTCATTCACTCTCTCTCCCAAATAAATAATAAATCACTTGCAACCAAGCTTCTCTCTCTTTTGCCTATGATCCTTTTCCCAATGTACTGAATATGCCTGTGACTGTAAACCAGCAAGTCAACCATGGCTCCTCATTCTCCAGCCTGATCTCCACCTCCAATCACCCCAGCACCACCTGGAGCCCCAAAGGCCCAGCATTCACCTTCCCCACTTGCCACCTTCCCTCCTGCCTATTATGAAACTGTCCTTTCTCTGCTTGGGTTCTCCCTCCTTGAGCCAGAGCATCAGGGACTAGGCCACCTATTATATTCACCTCACAGAGAAAATCCTGACCCTGGAGAGAGCAACCCAGCCTTGATTTTAAAACAGGTGGTGCAGACCTCATTTTCTGAAGAAGAGTGAAGCAATACACAGATGGCAGGAGGGAGGGGTGTGGGTTTCTGCCTCCACTGATGATGTGGTGGAGGTGCTAACAGGGGGCTTCCAACCACTTTTCATAAAACCAGAATGCTGACAGGGATTCTCCAATCAAAGACATCTGATTTCCTCTTTCATATGTGGTCAATGCTCTGATTCTACGGTGCTTACCTAGAAGTAAAAGAAACTGAAATGGCCAAATTAATGTTTGATTTAATCATATTCTATTTAACCCTTATATAGAAATAAAACTAAGCATCTATTCAATAAGGAAATCAATAAGGCATTGCTGTACATCCGTGGTGACCTTCTGTTCTGATGTGGTATTAAATAGAGGAGACAAGGGTGCCTGGGTGGCTCAGTCGGTTAAGCTTCTGCCTTCGGTTCAGGTCATGACCTCAGGGTCCTGGGGTCAAGCCCCGCATTAGGCTCCCTGCTCAGTGGGAAGCCTGCTTCTCCCTCTCCCTCTGCCTGTCACTCTGCCTACTTGTGCTATCTCTTTTTCTCTCTGTGTCAAATAAATAAAATTTATAAATAAATGAATAAATAAATAAATAAATAAATAAATAAATAAATAAATAAATAAAGGAGATACTTTATTAAGAAACTTTATTGTACAGGAAATGCATTCTAAACACACATAATGATCCCTTGTTAACCCACCACCTTAGGAAATGAGGTATATACCACTAACACCCTAGATATTCACACGGCCAACTCCTTCACCTTTCTAAATCTTTGCTCATAAGTCATCCCTTCAGTGAGGCCTACCTGGACATATCTATTGAAAATTTCACCCCCTCCCATCCACCTGAACCTGTTTGTTTGTTTGTCTATAGTACTCATCACCTTCTAAAATACTCTTCAATGAACTATTATTTTATTGTCAGCTTTCTTCCATAAAAAGTTTAAGCTCCAAAAGCTTCTAACCTTTCACCTATTTTATCCCTGATGCCAAATACCGAGCACAGTATCCAGAACAGAGTAGTGCTATTAAAGTTTGTTGAAGAAAGTATATTTTATAAATAACTGCAATTAGCTATTCCTGCCAAAACAAATTTTAATTTGACACTTTTTAGTTAAAAATCTTTCTCATGTTTTCTTGGTATGTGCATCTCCATTATTTGCTCTTTTATTATTTTTTAATTACTTAAGTCTAACAAAAGTAAAATTATTACAGATAGTAGTAAACTTTGACATCACTCTGAAACATAACCGTGATGAGGAGTCTGGTGTGTACCTCCTAGAATCTTTTCTGCTGATTTAAATACACAAAGATGGACCTGTTAAGAATGATTGTGGTGTTTTGTGTTTTTTAGGTGAATAGCATCAGACTGTACCTCTTCTATAGCTTAAATCTTTCAAGTGATGTATACATATTAGATCACATATGTCGACTTTAAATTGTTAATTAGAATCTCATCATGTGAATATGCCAACATTTATTTTTCAGTAATTCCCTAAATGATGGGCCATTTAGGTCATCTGAACATCACTAAATACACCTCCTTTTGTTCAAGTGCAAGTATATCCTGACAGCAAACACCAGGTAGTAGAATCTCTAGGTGACAGGATGTGCATATTTTGAATTCAAACAGTTCCTGCCAAAATGCCATGCCAGGTGCCTGTGCTGGCTCAGTCTCCCCTCAGAGCACATGGCAGCTCTGTGTCCAGATCCTCCCCTCCCCTCGACATTAGCAAACTTTATAATTTTTGCAAAACTTTTTATAATTTATGTAGCATTGACAGTTTTATAGTACTGAGTCTTCCCATGAACATGATATATCTCTACATTCAAGTTTTATTTTATAGATTTCATTATTTTTTTATAGTTTTCTCCATAAAGACTATGGTTATTTTGGTTAGGTATTATTGTAGGCACTTTATACTCACTGTTACTAAGTAAGAACAGAATCATTTTTCCCTGTTACGTTTCCTAAGTCACTAACATGTACAGAAAAGCTAATAATTTTTCCCTTGCTAATGTCTTCTTTTCAGAGTCTGTCACTTGGTTCGATTTGGTTTTCTAGTTTAGTGGCCACCTCCAATTCAGGACAGTACAGCTCCTGTTCAATATGTTTATGTCTTACAACTTCTCATCTTATTGTATTAATGAGGAGCTCTAGGACCCTGTGGAAAAGTAATGGTGAGGGTGTGCATTGTTGACTTGAATGGGGATTTTTCTAAAGTATCACCCTGATCAGAAATTCGGGAAGATGTCTCTTATTTTTTTTTAAAGATTTATTTATTTATTTTTAAGGAGAGACAGAGAGAGAGAGTGCGCAAGCAGGGCAAGGGGCAGAGGGAGGAGAGAGTTCTCAAGCAGATTCCCTGCTGAGCCTGGAGCCCAACGCAAGGCTAGATCTTAAGACCCTGAGATCATAACCTGAGCTGAAATCAAGAGTCAGTTACTTAACCGACTGAGCCACCCAGGTGCCCCAGGAAGATGCCTCTTATTAAGTTAAGGAAGATTTCTTCTTCTCCCAACTCACAGTGTGTTTACCGTGAGTGAATGTTAATTTTTTGCAATTCTTCTCTTAACTTGAACTTTGAATAATCTCTTAATTTAGTGAATTTGGTATTTTTGAAAACCACCTTTTGATTTTATTACTTGTAGTGGGTTGAATGGTGGCCCCCAAAAAGGTGTGTTCATATCCTAATCCCCAGAAGCTGTGAATGTGACATCATCTGAAAAAAGTCTTTGCTGAAGTAATTAATTTAAGGATCTTCAGATAAGATCATCCTGGATTTCCAAGTTGGCTCTAAATCCAATGACAAGTATCCTTATATAAGACAGAAGAGGAGATACAGACACAGAGGAGAAGAGCATGTGAAGACAGAGGCAAAGTATGGAGTGGTGCTGCTACAAGTCAAGGGATGCTTGGAGCACCAGAAGCTGGAAAAACAAGGAAGGATCCTCTGCTATGAGCTATGAACTATGGAGGGAACACGGTCTTGCCCACCCCTGAATTTCAGACTTTTCCCAGCATACAGCTGGGCCTCCAGACTGTGAAAATATAAATTTCTGCCATTTTAAGACAGTCAGTTTGTGATAATTTGCTACATCAGCCTTAGGAACTAATACGTTGGTCAACCTGACTCTTTCCATTGTCATCATGTTTTCTACTTTCTTTGGAATTATTTGTTTAACTTTTAAGATGAAAGTTCTTAACATAAAACAGTAATTCATTATTTTTCAGTATTTGTTGTTTAACATTCATTTAAGGCTATGAATTTCCCCTCAGGATGTTCCCAGCATCCTGTTTTCTGCTCCCACCTGCATTGGTACTTTGGGAGCAACCATTTTGTGCAATGTGATGCCGCTTTTTTGGCATAGTTTATGGGGTCAGAAGAAAGCAACAAAGTTGAGCCAATTAAAATTCTTCTCTGGAATTTTGGAAAAAGATATTCTGTAATGAGAGAGATGTGTGAAGCCAGTACAGAGTGGGAAGAGGGAGAGAAAGTCTTGGCAACACGTGTGTGAACTCCTTTCTCCAGTTTTTCTGTGACCCTTGTCCTCTCTGCAGCTTGGCTGTCTTGTGAGCTATTCAAAGATTCTTCAAGTAGTTCTCTGTCCCCTTCTTATTTTCTTAAATTCATTCAGATTGGATTTATGCAACTTGTGACAAATAGCCTTAATGAATGTTCTTTTTTAAAAAATATATTTATTTATTTATTTATTTGAGACAGAGAGCGAGAGCAGGGAGGGGAGGGGGCAGAGGGAGAGAATCTTCAAACAGATTCCCTGCTGAGTGTGGAGCTCCACATGGGGCTTGATCTCATGACCTATGAGATCATGACCTGAGATGAAACCAAGAGTCAGACGCGTAACTAACTGAGCCACCCAGGTGCCCCATCTTAATGAATATTCTGACTTTCCAGTATCATATGTACAATAAACAAAAATAGAATTATAAAAATTATGACACTGATATCTGATGAATTTCTTTACATTAAAGCAACTTAATGTAAAGTTCTATAACTATGTCAATTATGTAGTAAAGAATAAACTAACATAGAGATAACAGAATGGCGTTATTTCTTGACACCCTTCATAAAATGTCATCCAACCCAGTATTTCATCTCTAAGAATTAATTACTAGTTCTGCTCCTTCAGAGACAGATTTCAATGTGACTACAAAACTGTGCTTTGCTTCTTCACCTGAAGGCACTTCTTTCTAATAGAGTAAATCAGATAAAGCGCTAATTGTTTTAATAGCCAAGAATACAGAATACCTTTGTAATCTAATTCATTTTTGTTAAAAGCCAACCAATAAGCATAGTTAAGTCATATCCTCAGGCAAAGAAAACACCCACACTCAAGAATTACTTTTCAACAATACCGATAACTATAGTCTATGATTTGGTGTATTACTGGAATATCTTGAAAATCTTGCGTCAACTGTTGCTACCAGAGGAATCTGTAGCTATCCCTAATCAATTGATTGACAGCTATTTCTTAAGCAGAGATTATGCACTGGGCACACTGCACTGGGGTCTGGAGCAGTGATAGTCATACAGTCTTCCTGACAGGCAGCTCCTTGAAGGAGCCCCTGGCCAAGAATCAAGTTCTACAAAATGATCGTGATGCAGTAACTCTACAGATGGGAGGGAAAGAGCTGGGTTCTAGACACCAGAGCAACGTGTCCAGAATAATGCAGTAAAAAAAAAAAAAAAAAAAAAAAAAAAAAATCCTGAAAGCAGAAGAGGCCAGGAAGCTAGGGGTCTTGACTCCCACCCTTACCACAGATGCTCCATTTGACCTGAACTTTAAGTCCAATTTTGTCACGTCAGTTTTGTTACTTAGAACAAGCTATAGTCTCTCTCTTTTTAAAATGATACTAACTAGGGTTCATATAGCTTGTTTTAAGTAATAAAACAGAGAAGTGACAAATCTGGACTTAAAGCCTAGAATGTATGATCCAAAAGAGTAATCTATACCTTTTTTTGTGAAAGCACTGGAAAATAAATTTGGAAAATTAAGGTGGGCATATTTTTTTTAAGTTTTGGATGCCAGTCTAAGGACACAGGACTTAATTTTTAAGCAACAGAGGACCAACAGAAATTCTGAGAGTGGTGACATGATCAAATGTTACTTTATGAAGATCAACCAGCCTGCGGTGTTCAGAACAAATTGTGAGTCAAAGAAGCAGGGAGAGAGGCAGAGAAATAGGTAGGAGATGATCAGAACAGCAGAGGTCTGATGTGGGGTGAAAATAGGTTAGACAGAAAGAAAAAAGAAAAATATGATAAAAGACGGTAAAAGGAAATCATTGTGATGCTTAATGACTAACTTGAAGCAGTTCCAACCTTAAATAACTGAGAAAATGATGACACCATTGTTATACACAGGAAAGTCCTAAGGAGACTGATTAAAAGAGAATTAGCTCAGCATTACTGACTGAGGAATCTATAAGCACCTGATCCCATAAGGCTTAAAACAGATCAGAATGTAATATTTTTGCATGGGATCCAATGTGAAAGTGGTCAATTTCTGGTATTTCTTTAACTTCCCTATTCCCAGATACATTAGCTAGGAATCTTGGCCCAGACTCTTTCTAGATGGGATTCAGTGCTACTATTCCCTTTTCTGCTCTAACCATCCTCATTTAGGAATAACTGAGGGTCTCCCCCAAAAAGTCCACACAGGCCACTCAACTTCCCAAACAGATTAAATATTCACACCTGGCAGCCGGCCACATAATACTTGTTTGTTAGAAGTCTCAATAAACTTTAAATGTCTCTCAAGCGTTCTTTTTCCATATATCAGGATAGCAGCTTGAACTGCTTCTGAGAGAGCTATAAAGAAAATCTAGTCATTTTTCATAAAACCTTAGGTTGAATCCTAACCTGACTTCAGACTCTCATCCTTAGTCACCTGGGGCCATATGTATACAATTACAAGGCACAGACAAAATTTCAGAAAACTGTATATCTCAAAATACAACACACATTTTCCAACTGTTAACGTTTCTATCAGTGCAGTAAAAATTCCAAAAACAAGGCTAAAATTTGATTGGCAAGTCTCAATCTTACCATCTAGTTCCATTTCCAAAGGGGTGACAACAGGATTCAGCATATAGCAGTAGGGGAGAGGACAGAGGGAGTTTACAAGAACCACAAATGAGAGAATTTATTACAGACAGAGGCACAGCATGCTGAAAGCAAGACTTTTCTGGCAACTCTAGGTGCCACCATGTAGAAAACATTCATTGGTGTAACCTTTGGTTTAGTGTACGTAGGTTTATACAATTGGATAGAACCACAGGATTCACATTTGCAATAATGAAAGATGCATAGTTATGAAACTCATTCTGTATTAAAATGACCATTAGCTAACTATACATTTAGCCAGGTGAGGCTATAGACATATTAACAAATTCAATAACATAAGGCAAAGTCAGTGGTGCCTCCTTTGTCCCAATAACAATGCATAAAGATGTATATTTTCAAGCTGGGAAGTGATAATCATGGAAAATTTATGGGAGGGATATCTGAAAAGCAGCTTAAAGGCCCAGAAGCCATAGGGAGCAGCACAATTTCATAAATACTGAAAAAGAATTATTGCAAATCCCCTACCAAGCCCATTATATGTGTCAGAACTCGGGAAATTTGAGAAAAGTGATTTAACGCCTGAGATGGTGACTGCCAAGAATGAATATGTCACAATTTCTCACAGGAGTGAGGAAACCATCACAGGGGCTGGTAGCAGTCAATCAACAGCCCACAAAGAGTCCACTGGTCCAGGCCAAATCCAAGAAGTGCTCCTGGGGAAGCCAGAGAGGCAGTGTTCAAGGGAAACTGCATATCTCGCCAAGGGTCACTACTGGGGAAGGAGCCCCACAGTCTCCATTTGGGCTTGGTGTTAGAGTCGCCTGGTCCACAGTTGACTGCAACCTCCTGTGCCCATACCACTCACAAGCAATAAAGGGCATGAAGGCAAAAATAGCAACTGTACTCTGCTATCTGGCAAATATCAGAGCAACCATCTACTGGTCAAGTCTACCCAGCATTTACTCATAAGCACCCCGAGAATGTTTTCCTAATGCAGTCATTTCTGGGAATCTGCCTTTTTCCATACCAATGGAGTGCCTCACTTGGGTGGAGGTGAAGTTTGATGCAGTAAGGTACTTTTTGTCACTTCTTCCTATTTCTTGGGTTGGTGCATATCGCCAGACTGGCCAGCCCTGCTCCTTCTTGAATTCTGTCCAGCCATCTCTACTGACCAAGAAAGACGGTCTGTGTAAAGTCACTAGGCCTTGTTCTGTCTGCCTAAAGAAGGAGAAGAAAATATACCACCGAGATTTTTTTTAAGTGCCATCTTCCTGTGGTCTAGAATAGCAACTCAAATTTCCAAAATCTCGTTACTCTGATAATGCCCAGCAACTTGCTCATTCCCTTGTAGAGTACCACTGTTTCATGTTTTCCAGGCAGCATTTTTTTCCATATTGTTTTAGACACAGTGCCATTATAATCACTTGCAATTGACCAGTAATTGTTGCAGAAGCCGGCCTCCCTCTGCCAGTGCCACCCAGTTGCTGGACTACACCCAGCTGAGTGCGATAAGTTCCAGAATCCAATCAAAGCTAAGCCCCATCAGTATCCAGGTTTCTCATTATGAAGTTGAGCCAACACTTGCTTCAATGCAATACCTCCCTCTTACAGAGCACACACAAAGCATTCCATTTTAGCTATGATTCAGGTCCCTGAAACACCTTTGTAGGAAAACTGAATAGGTGACTCCGCCGTGATCATTAATTCATGTTTGAAGATCTTCTCTTTGCAACTGGCTTTATAACCGAAATGGATATGCGTACCCATATCCCATCCGGAAAATGGGAATAGTAACATTTTCTTTCAGGAATGTGAGAATAATCTTAACTCAAGAAAACAAAGCTGCAGTGCATCCCCTAGCCTTAGCAATTGGACAGAATAGCCCCAGGAAGGATAACTATCTCTGAGTATCTATCCTACTCTTGGTTTATGATTAAATTTGAATCACACATGAGAAATGCAGACATACAACCCTGCACTAATTAAGCCTGAATAATTTTCCTATCTTCTAAGCTATTCAGTAATGAGCAACCCGGAGTAACGGAACAGAATGAGAATTTATTAACAGGGTGATCTTGGCCAAACTACATAACCTGTTATTTGTAAAATGGCATTTATAGGACAAAGCGTCCTCATCACCTGGTTATGAGGCTTAGACAAAGTAGGTGCTAGATACAGGTTTGCTCCCTGAGATAACTTCCCACTCCATCTATTTGTCATAATGCCGATAATAACAATACCTGGAATTTACTGACTGCTATTGAGAAATAAAGTGTACCACGGCTCATATCCGCAATTTAGCACATGGTATTCACCCCTCCAGAATTTCCCAAACCCTGAGGATTTTTAAATTACAACACAAGCTGTCTGTCACCCAGCTCTCGTGAAGCAATGCCTCGTAGCACACGCTCACCAGCACGCGGACTTCCTGCCCACTGTATACAACGTTATCCTGGGCACATACATGATTTCATCTAGCCCTAAGAATGACAATAATGAACAAAACCATCATAAAAATACAAACCCTTGAAAACAACGTACATTTCAGTTTTTTCAATAAAAAATGCCAGCATTTTTCAGCAAGTGGACTGAGTGTGGATGTAAGTGTGCCAGACCGACTGCTGATAAACAGGAGAAGTTTCAGTCTGCTGGGTGAAGGATGTGTCATATCTATCTGGTGGTTTTGGCCTCCTCCCAAGTACTCCAGCCATTCACATTGAAACTTGTAATGTGCCTGTTTCATGAAACAGAACTTTCCCTTCCCACATTTCATTGCTTCTTCAACATCGCCTCTTGTGCCCTAATTACTCATTTATTTCATTTTTCCCCCTTTGGTATTAATTTAGCTTTCTTCCTCTCACGGAACATATTCCAATGACCAAAAAAGAGGCAAATCTTTTTAGAGGGATGATATGGGTGTATATGTGTGTGTGTTTGTGTGTGTATTTCTGTGTGGGTGTGTTTGTGTTTGTTGGGAATGGTAAAAACAGCTGACCCTGGCCTTTCAGAGTTACAGGTGTTAATCGAGTTCTCAGTCTTTGTGGGGGTAGGCTCCATGGAGACACTCTACAGCCTTCTGCATATCTAAATCGATGCATTCATGACAGAAGGTCTTCTCTAGGAGCCTTCCTTATTTGTGAAATCCTGAACTCTGTAAGGAAACCAAGAAGGGTTGACTTAAACCCCATTTCTATTAATGCTTCCCCAGAGGCTTAAAGAAGTTGCAAAATATCACTACCTCTGCTCTTCCATATCTGAAAGGATGAACGGCCTGCTTTCCTAGCTAACAGTGGGTTGTTTCACTAGTGAATGTTTGTGTAGCGCTATGAAGTGCAATTGTCTGCTACAAAGGCTTTTGTCTTGTGTGTTTACATGTTTTGTAAATGATTGAGTGTAATAGAACTCAGCTCATCTCAAGACCCTTATCGAATCATGGATGGCAAACATTAAAAATGATCTTAAAATATGCATTTGCCCTAAGGTCCAGAAGGAATTTTACATCATTTTCTTTATGTGTCCAGTAGATTAATATTTCCTTTATGTTAATATGCAAGTTTATTATTCTTGTTATCTTCTTTTAATGTCCTAAGGAACCAGGTGAGACGATTTTGTGAGTGTAATGATCACTGGCATAAAGTACACTTGAGGGTCACTCAGGACATGCCATCCTTTACAAGGCATTTTGCCAAAAGAGCCTGGAGTTAATTAATTAATACTGGGAAATCCCCTGCCAGTCCCAGCTTTGAGAGACAAAATAATAATAATAATAATAATAATAATAATAATAATAATAATAACAGGAGTCTTCTAGGCTGTAGGCCAACACACCTCTTCTATAAAAATTAAAAGCCTAATCATAGAACTCTGATATCAAATATTCTTTTAAAGAGTAGCTAATACAGAATTCATTATATGGAATAAAGGAGAAAAAAATGGTGTGCCCAGTCACTTTCTGGTATAATATATGGCATCTGTATCATTCTCTATCATAAATCAAGTGACCTTTATAGCTGTGTTGGAGTTTGTGTTGATATAATACAGCTTCCGAGGACCATGACGTCACATACAGGGCAGACCCTGTGCTCACCTGACAGGTAATGCTTGGGCAGGGAAGGAAACACTGAGTGGAGGCAAAGGGCAGAGAACTAGAGAGGGCAGAATGCTTGACGGTCCCTCTTCGGCTTGTACAAACCACAGCGTGTGCCATGTCTCAGCGCACATGAAAGGGAGAAAAGCAAAGAGGCAGGCACCAAGAGAGAGTGAATAAGAAGCCGAGAGAGAAAGAAAAGAGCCACAGAGACAGACTGGGAAAGAAAGACACCTCAGGGAGAGGACAGAAAGAACACCAACTGGGGATGGGGAGGGAGGGGGCACTTCCTGGTTAACTCATTCCCCCGGTTTGATTGGCTGCTACTTGAGGACTGCTTCCCAGGCTGCAGCTGCTGTGCAACCGCTTCCTGCAATTAAGTGACTTTATTTACTTTGTCTGTTCTTCCCCTCCTTTAACCTCTTGTTTGCCAAGCCATCCGAGGAGCCCACAACCTTGGTTGGAGGAGGTAGATTTATACTAGCACACTGTATATTGTACAGACCTGCATCCACTTAAAGCTCTGAAATATGTATAGATAAATATATGTATTTATATCCTATAATTTTCATATAAATTTATGTTTATATTTATATAATATCTTTATTATGTTTATGTTGTATAACACCCATTTATGTTATATGTTATACATAAATATATATTTATGTTATATAACACACACACATATATCTCCTAAATCACACATCATATATGTGTGACTACAATGTGGATTAATTTAAGTAGTCATTTCCTGACCATCATATATACCTGTGCACACACATGCACACACCTTCACATACACAAGTAACCAAATGCTGACACATCCGACCTATCTCAGCAATGAGAAATAAAGAAGGAGAAAGCATAAGTCTGACGTGGTTTTAGGTAGGACATTTATGTCTACAGATATAAAACTTGGCAAAATGGTTGCAAAAGCATAGCTACACAGTAAATTTAGTGAGCGACTGAATGTTGAATTTACTGACAACTCTGACTAAACAGCTTAACAGTGCCTTCATGGAAGACAAGGGTGTGTCTTACAGTGTAAAGCCACTGAAACATAATTTTAGGGTCATGGTTTTATGTAGTGAGCGAGTAGTCAACTTAATCTAATCATTCCAATAATCTATAACAGCTACCATAGTCAAATCTGTATGCGGCTAGGGCTCAGTATATATTTTAGGGGGTGGGGAGAGGATTCCTACTCTCACATTCCAAAACCACCAAAAATTTTTTTTGATAAATAATACGATACTAAAAAATATGTGTGTGTGTACATGTGTGTATGTACCTGTAACAAAAACATATGACAAATAGAACAAAATGTGTTTTTCGCACTATAAAGTACAGCCACTCATGGTTATATGTTATATGTTAAATATACATTAAATATTATCCTAAGCATCTAAACAGTAATCAAAATAGATTTAATATTTTGGAGAAATATTTCTCATAGGGAAAAATACTTAATTGATTGCATGACTTAATTTTGAGTATAGTCCAAATTTGTACTCTCTTGATGTATCTCTTTCATTTTTTCATTTGTAAGAGTTATGATTACAAAATTTTCTCTGAGAAACATCTTGAAATCCTTACACTTTACTCAGTGTTTTTTTCCACATTCAATTTAAGAGAAGAGAATTTTCTAATGATAAAACCATATTCACTCGGACCTAGAACTCATTCATTCTTATTGTGACTAGAAGGCATGATAAAGATACCACTTCCCCCAAAAAGCACACAGTGTAGCTTATTTTTTTAGCCAAAGCTCAACAGAGCCTGTGGATGTACTAAAAACACGGTATTAATCATTCAGCGACCCTAGAGGACCTTATTATTATCTCCATTTTGCAGACAAGAAGATTGGTTCTCAGCTAGGTTGGATAAGTTGCCCCAAAACATAAAGCATGTGAACAACAGACGAGGAATCAGGCTCAGATCTGTCTGACTCTAGAACCCAAATTCTCACCCACTGAACGAATTTGCACCTGCTTGGGCCAGAGGAGAGACTCAGCTTTGCTTTGAGAAGTGATATGCTATAAAGTAAGGTATGTATATTTGCAGTATTAAAGAGGACATTCTTCTAACTGCAGTGTCCTAAATGTTTCTCAAGGGAAAGTTTCCTGCAATCTCTTGTGTAACTAATCATTCTACCAGAATAAGACTTGCATAGCATTTTCTATTAAAAAGGAAGGTTAAATAGGAAAGACAAGTGGCTGAGAGAACACCACTGAGAATCCTTTAAAGAAAGCAACCAGCTCAGCAGGAGTGCCTATATTTGGCCAATTAGTCAGACACATTTCTTACCTAGGAAGTCACTGGGCTGAATGAACAGGTTGTAGTTTCAGTTGAAAGGAGACAGGAGAAGATGATTTGAAAGAAAAGAAATGAAAGAATGCTAAGAACAATAGGATTCTTGAAAAGAGCAAATGACAGAAAAAGATAATGTCAAAGTCAAGTCACAGAAAGAAAATTGTAGGGGGAAGAGAAAAAGAAAGCTGAAGACAAGAAAGACAACTTCTAGAAAAGAAAAAAAGGAAAATACTCTTATAGTTCTTTACGTTCTTAGGAATTTTGCAACTGGGCTCCCTCACACTAAAAACTATTGTGCACAATATATAAGCCCTTCAATTCCTGGCAAGTAGGATTCTCTTGCTACTGAAACTTGGCCACACTGAAAATATCTTGTTTCTAGGTTGACTTATTATTAATAACATCAGTGGCAAATTTTATCAGAACAAATAGACAAATTTCTGCAAGACCTCAGAGAAAGCCAATGGTCTCCATGTCTGAGAAAGAGACTTATTTTTGGAGATTGGGTCACCCCACTCCAAGAGAAACCCTTGTCAGTTACATGGCAACTCTCAGATATCACCAGAGAGGTCATTTGCTCTCTCATGTTGGGCAATAAAAATGTACTTAGAGGTCCCTGAAGACAAACACCTGTTCTATCTTTAAATTTTTACTTTATATTCTCTGCAATTTTGATGTCACAAAATACCTAGTTTATTCCACACTTTAGCTAACAATATTAAGCTTATCTCTACCTGTTTCTTTCATTCTCTGATTTAATGAATACATAGATAAGTAAATGCGTTTTCGCTAAAAAATATCATGTTTGACAAACTCTATTTACTAATTTCCCTTTGTTTCAAATGATTATATGATTTTAAATGTGAAGAAACAATATTATTTCCCCTGATTTACAAGTTCTTAAAACTACATTTTTTACTGAAAAGGAAAGTATCCAACTGTATAACTCACTCTTTAGAATTTTCATAGAAAGATCACTCTCCCTCATAGAAATCTGGATCATGGGATTATACTATCAGAGAATATAAATTTAGTAAATGACATACAGACAAATACTGAATTTGGATTCTGTTCCTTTTTTTCTAGTTTACAAGACATTCTTCTAGGAAATCATCATGCCTGGTTTGAAGAATCTGTTAAAATATGTCCCCAAGCATTGAGGTCTATGAAGACTATGGGACTTTTCCAAAGGGATCTGTGAAAAAAAAAAACAAAAACGTGTTTTCCCAAAGCTACCTCTGGCTCTGTATTTTCCCTCTGTTTGTTATTACAGTTCTGAGGTTTGGATCAAACCAGCTCACCTGCTCCACATTACTCATTTCCCTCAGCAATGTCTGATAACTCAAAAGAACCCTTCATCTACCAAAGTTCCCATTTCCATTTCCTAACCCACAGAGATATTTCTGAGCCAGCTTCACCCACCCTCTCTCACCACCTGATGGTCTTTCTCTCAGAGGTCACAGAAATTAAAATGTCGCCACAGTTTGTTGGATAAAGAACAAAATTACAGTATTTGGAAAGAGTATCTTGATAACTGAATTGGAGATCTCTGATCTCTGATTTTTTGGCCTAAATGTTATAGATGTTTATTGCTACCTTATTTAAAATTTTTTTTCCACTTTGGTGCCTTCTGAACATCCCTTGTCTAATATGAACCCTAAACTTACTACATCCAAAATGTAATGTGAGCTCTTTATCCAAAACAAAGCAAAAACATTTTTAAAGTTGGGGCACCTGAGTGGCTCAGTTGGTTAAATGTCTGCCTTTGGCTCAGGTCATGATCCCAGGGTCCTGGGATCGAGCCCCACATTGGTCTCTCTGTTCAGCGGGGAGCCTGCTTCTTCCTCTCCCTCTGCCTGCTACTCTACCTGCTTGTGTTCTCTCTTGCTTTCTCTCTCTGTCAAATAAATAAATTCTTTAAAAAAATTTTAAAGTCATTGTCCAAAGTTCTAGGTTTCAGGGAATCACATAACCATTCCAAAACCCAGCAATCTCCTATGACAACTCCCTTCATCTACCCTAGTCAATTTGTCATCAATCTTGTTGACACAAATTCCTAAATAGTACTACAAACTTGCATTTCTCCCAATTCCAAGAGAATACCACCTCCTGCTGTGGCTTGTGAAAATCCTCCTGTCTGATTGTTCTAGGTTTCCACTCTTTCCTTTCAGGTCCTTTTACCTGAAAGTGAAAGGTAGACTTAAGTATAGTTAAGTCTTTCAGGGCCCTCCTATTGCTGTGTGAATAAAGACAATCTTTAAGTCTAAAGATTAAATATTTAATCATTTCCCACTGTGTTCTCCTTCTTTCCAGCCCCAACTGTCCATCCTTTCTGGAGAATACTCTTTCATGCCCTCTTCATCCTGCCACCTCCTACCTCAAGAATCACTAATAAACAAAAATGCAGTGAATGGAAGTCTTCATCAATATAATCCTTGCTTTTTGGATTTTTGGATTTTTTAGGTGAACAGACAACAAAATTCACAGTCATCTCAGGAGCCAAATCTGAATTTTCTGCCTTTCATGGTCAGGAAGAAAAGTGAGATCCAGGTATCTGGATCACAGCAATGAGTGCTAACTGTAGAAGAAAAAATTAGGAAAAGCCCTCTAATATATCTTCTCTATTCTCTGGGTGAAGTGGAGTGGGATGGGGTAAGAGGAGCAAGTAGATATACTGAAATCCTGTTTTTTAGTTTATCGATGATCCATGTAAATTTCTCATGACAGAACAAAAAGGAAACCTACTGAGTGAGAGAAGATATTTGCAAATGATATATCCAATAAGGGGTTAATTTTCAAAATATATAAAGAATTTATACAACTCAACACCAAAATAACACTCTGATTAAAAAATGGGCAGGGATCTGAATAAACATTTTTCCAAAGAAGACATACAAATGGCCAATAGGCAGATCAGAAGATGCTCAACATCACTATTAGAGAAATGCAAATCAAAACCACAATAAGATATCACCTCACACCAGTCAGAACTGCTAAAACCAAAAAGACAAGAAATAGCAAGTGTTGGTGAAGATGTGAAGAAAAGGAAACTCTTGTGCACTGTAGGTGGGAATGTAAACTGGTGCAACCACTATGGAAATCACTACTAGGTATTTACCCAAAGAAAACAAAAGCACTAATTTGAAAAGATATATGCAGCCCCGTGTTTATTGCAGTATTATTTACAATAACCAAGATATGGAAGCAACCTAAATGTCCATCAATAGATAAATGGATAAAGAAGAGACAGTGTGTATACACACACACACACACACACACACAATGGAATATTACTCAGCTATAAAAAAGAATGGAATCTTGCCATTTTCAACAACATGGATGGACCTGGAGGATAGCATGCTAAGTGAAATAAGTCAGACCAAGACAAATACCATACTATTTCATTTACATGTGGAATCTGAAAAACAAAACAAATGAACAAACAAAAAACCAGACTCCTAAATACAGAAAACAAATTGGCAGTTGCCAGAGAGGAGGTGGACGGTGGGGAACCTGGGTGAAATAGATAAAGGGGACTAGGAGGTACAAACTTCCAGTTATAAAATAAATAAGTCACGGGCATGAAAAGTTCAACATAGGGAATATAGTCAATACTATTGTAATAACATTATATGGTGACAGATGTTGATTACACTTATCGTGGTGAGCGTTACATAATGCATAAAATTGTCAAATCTCTATGTTATACACCTGAAATTAATATAATATTGTGTTAATTATATTTCAATAATTTTTTAAAAATCAGAATAAAATTCTCATGAAAGAAAATACGTAAGCAGTTGGATGCTTTCTGACTTTGCAAGATGATGTACCCAGGTAGGGTTCTGAGTCCTGAGCAGCGGAGTGATGTCTGTTCTGCCCCTCACATAGTCTCTGTCACAATCCTTAGCCATGCATAAAATCTTTTTCCTGCTTTTAAAATACCTTCATTTTCTACGATTTTGACACAAAGGCAATGCAACCGGTTTGTAACAAGTCAAGCCTTGCTTTCAGAATAACATATACTTTTACATGCTCACTCCACTGAAATATGGGAAAGTCATTTCAGGAATTTATTTATTCCAAATCTTTCAGAACCAAGTAAAGATGTTTGTTTTTCAAAAGGTTGCTTAATGATCATTCTTTTTGACATTACATGACGGAAAGTCAACAATGTGACATTTGCCATAAGAAAAACAGAAAGATGGGGCTGAGAAGTACAATAACAAGAGCTGCCACCACAGCAGCCAGTAAGTCTGGGATGATTTTTCGGTGCAATTTGTTTCTTTTAGTCTGGCAAAGGTTTTGGCTTCAGTTTCATGTTCTTTGATTATTATTATGCCTGTCTACTAGTGGAAACTGCAAGTACCCTTTCTGTCTTTCCACCCTGGAAGACTGGAAAGAAGAAATGAGCCAAATCTGCTCTGAACATGGGTTTAGAAGAAAACGATCCCACAACTGAGTGGAAAGATCCAGAAGGGCTATTTATCTCTACAACTCCATTCACTGGAGAGTCGCTCCATTACCAAGTCTCTGCACATATGCAGGGCGAAAGCTTCGATGAGCAGTGTGTGGGGTATGGGGCTAACTTGGAACTAATTTGTTCAGGGTAAGCCATAAGCTTTATTGCTGACAGCATTTCACAGAGATGCCAAAGCCTTCTCCATTTACAGTGAAGCTGTCATTAAACTGCATCCCAGGCACCACTGCCTCAGGTACACGAGGTGCACAAAACCCTGCTTTACCCTGCAATGATCTGTGAACAACAGCCATGTGATTAAGCATAACTAGCTGCCACCTAATGGCTTTTCCTTCTGCCACCCATGTTTTAAGTTCAAAGTGATGTACAGCTATACTCTGTGCCCTTTGTATATGGTGACTATATCTATATTGCAAGAATGTCAGGATGGATTGCAGAGTATCTTTCAAAAGAAAATGTCATTCTTGGATGAACTTTTTTAAAATGTAGAAAATATGTCTATACCAATTTCAAGGAATTTTCTCCTTTATTTATTTTTTTTCTAAAGATTTTATTTATTTTGACAGAGAGAGAGAGAGACAGTGAGAGAGGGAACACAAGCAGGGGGAGTGGGAGAGGGAGAGGCAGGCTTCCCGCTGAGCAAAGAGCCCGACATGGGGCTCGATCCCAGGACCCTGGGATCATGACCTGAACCAACTGAGCCACCCAGGTGCCCCAAGGAATTTTCTCCTTTAATTGGCATATCTTCTGGTGGTTCCTAACGCAAAATAAAAATATATATAATTTGTATTTAAAATATTTTATGAGTTCTCATAGCAGAAAAACACTCAGGAAAGAAAAGAAGTTTCATGAATTCCATTAATGAAACACTACTATATAAAATTAACATGGAGAGTGTATTAGTTTTTTGTGGCTGCATGACAAACTACTACAAGCTTAGTAGCTTAAAACAATGCATTTGTATTAGCTCACAGTTCTTTAGATCAGAAGTCCACGCAGAGTGCCCAGGTTCTCCACTCAGGGTCTCACAAGACTGAAACCAAGGTGCTGGCAGGATGTGGACATGTCTGGGCCTTGGGAGTCTCCTCCACACTCATCCAGGCTGTGGCATGATTCAGTCCGCTGGTCTGAGATCCCTGAGATCCCTCTTCTCTTGCTGGCTGTCAGCTGGGGACAGTTGAAACTCCTAGAGGCCATTCTCAGTCACCTACCATGTGGCTCCCTCCACCTTCAGAGTCAACAGTGGAAAATCTCTCTCATGTGGGATCCTTCTCCTGCTTTCAGTCTCTGACTTCCTCTCCCTCTGACCTCTCGACCAGATTTAAAGGGCTCATGGGACCAGGTCAGGCCCACTGTGGACCAACTGCCTTCTCAAAGTCCACTGGGCTGCACACTGATCACAAATGTCATCCTAGTCACAGCCTCAGATACCATGCCAGGCACGGACAGCAAGAGGAGCAGACCTTGGGGGCTACTTTAGAACCTTGCCTCCAACAGAGGTTTGGACATTACTCAGGGGCTCTCAATTCCACAGATTTACCTCCTGGTTTTCCCCTTGAGGTGTTGGACTTGAGCACAGCTCAGTGGAGGACACTGGGCCCTCAGCCCAGTTGTCCAAGGCTAAGAGCAGCTCAGCCTACTCCCCCAGCACCCTCACTCCCCACTTCGCACAGCTTGGGGCCAGCCCAGGGTCCCACTCATGGCCACACGGAGGCTACTGCTGTCATCTTTCCCTTCCTCTGCCACCTCTTTTCAAGTTCTATTTTAGCTGCTGGGATGTTACTGATTTTTGTGGATCTTTTGACACCTTTAATTGCTCTTCTCTTCCTACGCCTATTAAGTTTTCTCACCCTTTGATATTGGCATTAGGAACATTTTAAATAATTTGCCAAATAATGTTTTACTACTGCTGTTCTCCGTAAGTTACACTGCTTTGCCTTTAACCCTGTATTAATTTTGCTGTAAAGTGTTAAGCTGCATAGAGTGAGGTTAGTTTACAAATAAGATAAGAGGGCTTCTTAGATACCAAGTCTTATTTCTCATGGCTACTAACTCAAAGCAAAGGCAATTTAATATTGCAAATTTACTTTGAAACCCAAAAACTGATTTTAAAAATTATTTCATCTTTTGGCACACAGCTAGGGTGTGCCTATCCAGCTAGATTCTCAAATAATACCCACTGCTCCAGCACTTGGCTTTTCTTCTTTTTGTCATCAGTCCTCTTTCTGCCCACCCCACTCAATTTCTGTGAAATGTGGTCCATGTTCTTATGACACACTCTGGTGGTCTCCATACCAGGAAAAAAGGATGCTGTTTGTTCTCCACTTTGTTCCAAAGCACAACTTGAAAATGTGTCTCCTATTGTCACTGAATTCATCTTAACAGTAAGGTGAGAGGAGACAAAGAATGCAGTGTCCTAGAGGGAACCTTGAAAACAACTAGAAGGGAAGTTCTGACAAACACCTCAAAGACAGAGTATTTCATACCTCTTTCTTAAATTTAAAATAGGCACAACTGAAAATGTAAGATTTCCTGGGGTCCTGTATGAAAATAAAAGATGGCATTAGACTGGCAGTTGCCCTCAATCATGCTGAATAAAATGGAAGTCTATTGTCTCCTAACCGCCCCCAACCTAACTTCACCCTGCAGCATGCATGGTAAAGGTGCTGTTTACAAGGACATCTTAGATTGACACACAAAAAGAATTACCATTTGTTTCTATTTTTTATTTTTAAAGATTGTATTTATTTATTTGAGAGAGAGAGAATGAGAGATAGAGGGCACGAGAGGGAAGAGGGTCAGAGGGAGAAGCAGACTCCCTGCTGAGCAGGAAACCGGATGCGGGACTCCATCCTGGGACTCCAGGATCATGACCTGAGCCAAAGGCAGTCGCTTAACCAACTGAGCCACCCAGGCACCCTACCATTTGTTTCTGACAAAAGTGTGTTTACTTTGTAGTTGTTTACTGTGGGGATCCTAATATCAAGCACACAGAAAGAGATGAGCCAAAAACCTTTCACCTGGCAAATCACCAGGACGAAATGTTTGACTATGAGTCAAAAAGAATGCGAATTATAAGGTTCAACTTTTTAAGAAAACAAGGAAATAACCTAAAAATATCTAAAAAATTGCTAAGACTTTGAGATCTTTTCTTCTCAAATCTCTGTTTTAGGTAGAATATTGACCTCCTAAAGTTGTTCATGTCCCAATCCCTGGAACCTGGGAATATGTTGTCTCACATGGCCAAGGGGAATTAAGGGGAAGGTAGCCTGCAAATGGAGTGTAGGTTGCTCATCAATTGACCTTGAAAAGGGAAAATATTGTAGACTATCCAAATGGGCCTAATGTACTCACAGGGTCTCCTAAAAGTGCAAGAGGGGGCCATAGGAGGAAGCCAGAGTGATGTGATATAAAAAGACTCTATCTACCCTTGTTGGCTTCAAAAATGAAGAAAGTGGCCATGAACCAAGGAATATGGGCAGCATCTAGAAGCTGAAAGGGTAAGGAAACAGAGCCTACAGAAAAAAACATAGCCTTGCCAACACTTTGATTTTAACCTGGTGGGTCCTTGTCAGACTTCTGACCTCCAGAACTGTAGGAAATAAATTTGTGTTGTTTTAAGTCACTACATTTGTGGTGATTTGTAATGGCAGCAATAGAAAACTAATATTGTGGCACCATTGGTTAAGCATCCAACTCTTGGTTTCTTTGGCTCAGGTCATGATCTCGTGGTCATGGGATCGAGTCCTGCGTCAGGCTCTGTGCTCAGCAGGGAGTGTGCTTGAGACTGTCTCCCTTTCCCTCTGCCCCTCCCCAAGCTCTCTTTCTCTCTCTCTCTCTCTCAAGTAAATAAATCTTAAAAAAAAAAGAAAGGAAAACTAATACAGCATCAGACACATCTTTACTCACCAATTTGTAAGAAGTGACAATGTCTGAACCGACACATCTTAATCGAGATGTAAGACAAACTGAGAGCTTGTCCTTTCATTATGAATCAAATGGCTTATTATATTAACTATTAGATTAACATGGTAGATTAAACTACTGGTTGCATTAATGATTGCAAAAAATATAAACATCTTAACTCTGCATTATGTTCCATAAGAGGGGCTGTCTGCATACTTTCCTAACTTGAATTCCCCAGGGGCCCTGAAAAACAGTAACTCCTCTTGTTAAAAATGTCAGTGCCTTTGCAGTGGCAGATTTCAAGAAAGACTACGGTTCTATTTTCCAGCATTCTTTACAGCAAAGGAAAGGTGTGTTTTCTACCTAGGATAAATTCCAAGAACAAAATGCAGTCTAGACTAATACATTCTCCCATCAATTTATATAACCAATATTAGAATTTTCATAATATTTAGACACTGTTCAGATTTTTTGGTTATTCCCAAAAAGTCTGTGGTCAGAATTTTTCTATAAATGAGAACACAGATTTGACTCATGCTCCCTAAGATGGATTAATGAGATTCTTCTGCCTCCTCCCACCCATTGCTGCAGCTCTACACATAAGACCTAAGGCTCTGTGTGGCCCCCTTGGTCCCAGCTCAGCCTCAGGGCTGTACTGCTATGCTGGTGGCAGCCCCAACCCGAGGATTCCGAGCTCTGTCATGACCAGGCATACTGGAGGGCCCCACCATGAGGCAGGATCCCCTAATAAACTGCAAAAGAATATCCATCTTCCTTTTATTTAAAGAAACAGCTCTCCAAAGAGCATGCATCTTGAAAATATGTTCTACTCAGAGGCAAACAAGAAAGAGAAAAGAAGCTGTATTCAAGGGAGGAATCCAGAACAAAAATGAAGGTGAAAGATACATGCATACACACACAGGGAGAGTGAGAGAGAAAGAGAGAGAGAGAGATTGACTAGCTCTAGGATCTTGTACAGGATTTCGTGTAACTCTTACCCCCAAAATAGTACAAAATAGTCTAAGAGACCAACAGCTGTTGTGCTTATGATGTTCCAGACCACTATGAGGATGAGAACATGAGTGTTACTATGTTATGTTGTAAAATCTCTTATTGGAAGTTTCCAGAACCACCTTCCATGAGTCAGTTGGTTGGGACAGTGCATCTAAAACTTCAGCATACACCCAAGCCTTCTGGGGCCCCGCTACAAGGTAGATTTGGAATCACCTGAGATCCTATGTTTTTAACAGACTCTGAAATTTGAAGCTGCTATTCCAGGGACAACACTTTGAATAGTAAAGAGCTAGAACCTGGGACTCAGCCTGCTTTATCCACCTCATTTTACTACTGTTCTCCTGAGAACATTTTATAAAATCCCTAAGATGAGACATTTTTCCCTGTCACTACTGTACAACTATATAACACAAGGCAATAATATTTTTGATGCTGACCTTTGTAAGTGTCATAACAAAGTGACTGGTAAAATTACAGAACAAGGTATATTTTCATTTTTTGTGTGGGGGAGAGACATATGGGTGAGGTAGCAATCTGGAAATACGTTACCTATATTCATCAAAAGAGAATGACTCAAAATGTCAACAACTCCAAAGCTCTTCCACTGACTAAGCAAGCAGGTGCTTTATTTGTCAGTGGGATATGGAAACATACTTATGATAAACAAGGGCTGGTAGGATTCAAAATCAGTTTTCAGTGAAGGAAAGCTCTTTAGCCAGGGCAGAGGTAGGGGCATGGAGTTGAAGTGAATGCCCTGCATGCAGAAATAAACCAGGCCATTACTAACCCGCCAGACAATAAAGCTTCAGGAGAGTCGCGTTTTACTACCATATTTTACAAAGCACCGTGCCTTGAACTGCTCCCAGATGCACTGTTCAGGTTCACGCTCCTCGTCTCCCCTTCCTACTTTATATGAGGTGATCATATCTTTTACTCACAGAGCTGGGAAAGATGTCCTTGAATGTACCAACCATAGACATTTCTATCATTAAAGCTTGGTTATAAAATCTCCCCAAAGAACAAACGGTAGGGACCATGCTGGCTTTATAAAAGTTCCATTAGTCCTAGAAGCGAAGTCTCCATGGCAGAAACCCAAATCCCTCACACACAGTGGAACCATCGCTGACCGTAAAGGACAGAGAGGCTATGACCTTTCACACAGAGTCATTTGTAAGTGAATTAAAGTTATCACCAAAGGATTAAAATCATGGCTATGAATCAACAATTTCCGATAGATGAATACTGCTCCACAAGCTAACAAGTAGAAGAATGAGATTACCTTATTTAATTGCAGATTTGCAAAACGTTTCTTTTAAAATCCAGACTCCAGATGCTTCAAATACTTTCAAATGTATTTTAAGTAGCCATTTACGTTTTCACTTGAAAGTGTTAATATTTCCTGCTATATTAAAGGAAATACATTCTATTGAAAGGTATTCTCTTCTTAGCTAATATAAACACACAGTATGGATATGCTAATAAAGTATTTTCAAGGAGTAAAAAAAAATTACCATTTTATGCAGATGATAATGTAATGCTTAACCAGTAAAATAATTCCCTCATTTATTACAATAGCTGTAATTATAATAGCTGTATCATCATTAATAGCTATATAATAGCTGTACAGCTATTAATACTAAGGCACAAAATCAATTTAAATTTAGTCAGAACTTTTGTTATTATCAAAAAGTTATTAAGACTCCTTTTATGTATAATTTTAATTGCCCCCAAAGCATTCTAAATATTTAAGTCATTTAATAAAGAGCAGATATCATAAAAGAAACCTTATTCTCTTCCTAAAGCTATTACAGAGTTTGTGTAACAAAGTACTAGAACTTTACCTTTTGTTTTTAAGATGCAGAGAAAAATTAAAATAATTTAATTTTAAATAAGACCCTTGGAGGCTGTCTTACTTCCTTGGTGAAATATATTAAACCTGATTAAATTCCCATATGATAACTGCCACTTCTAATGAAAGATGGTTTTAATCAATAACATACCAGAACATCATTTCAAAGTATTAATATTTCATATTTTCTAACTTTAAAAGTTAAAAGGTATTAATAAATAATAACAAAGCTAATATTTATGGAAGGTTTTCCACATGTCAGAAACCACGTTTATTGCTTTACATTTATTCTACCCTTTGATTCTAAGGCATGTATTTATTTATTGCTATTATTATTGTTCCCATTTACAAATGAGAAGCCCAAAATTCTAAAATATGGCAGTTACAAAATCTGAAGGTAAGTCACTTGGAGTCCAAAGTTTATGTACTTAGCTAATATGCTATGTTGCCTCAACTTACAGAGAATTATAAGATAATCTTTAATTATTAAACAAAAGAAACATCATTTGCATTTCAATTAAAAAGATAATTTAGACTTTTGATTCTGAAAGACAAATTAGTCAGGCAAGATTTGCCTCTTACCTTTCCTGATAGCCCAATAAGATGAAAGTTAAAACTCATAAAAGTAATGAATCTAACAGCAAAGATAACTGGAGTGTGGTCTGTCAATGAGTGATGACTTCAACACATTTCTGGAGGGTAAAAAGTGGAGGGGAGAGGACTGACACACAAAATGCATGGAGAATACTATGTCCTAGAATCTATGAGCAAGGGGCTGCAGAAGAGGTGTGGGCAAGTCTCTCTGACAAATTCCAGAGAGTCTTACAGTGACAGGTATGGTATGAGCAGGAGTAAGACACAAGGCTGAGATTGGGCCTTCAAATTAGGTCAGCTATACCAGCATCACCACCCAAGCTCCTCCAACTATGTCCAAAGAGTGTAAATGTCTGAAATTTCCACTCAGGTCAAAAGTATAACAGCTCTTTTCTAGGGAATCTGAACAAACTGTCTGGAAAGACCCAAGCATTCGAATGTATGTATCTCTACTTCCAGGAAAAAAAAAAAAAAAAAAAAGCCCTTCTTATTTTGGCACTTGGTAGGACCCTCAACTTGACCATTTCTTAACCACTCACCAAAAAGTAAAGACTTGTAATCATTAAACTCTTCCCTTCCCTACTCTACACTGAATCTCTACTCAAAAGAAAAAGATTTTTAAAAATCCTAAAAATGCAATAGCAAACAAAAAGTACACTGTCTACCCAATAAAACACAAACAGACCATTAGCTATACAAGAAAAATGATCATCATGTAAGAGAGAGACCAAACATATAAATAAAAAAACTGACCCCAGAGGAAATAGAGTAAATTCAGGGAACACAATAGAAATTAAAGAGTGAATATGTTAAATAAGAAAGCTAAAGATATTAAGTGAATTATTACCTCCATACCTCCATTATATGTAAATTTTTTAAATAAGAAAATAAGCAGAAAGTCTTAAAAACTAAATATGGAATTGCCAAAATAAAAATTTGAAGAGAAAGCCTACAAAATAAAGTCAAGAGAAAAGGAAATTCCCTGTTATACAAAAGAAAAAGACAAAAAGATGGACAAATATGAATGAGACCAGTCTAGTAGATCCAATAGTCAACTAAGAGCACTAGAAAAACAAATGAAAAAAGTGAGAGGGAAGAAATAGCAGAAAAGAATTTCTCCTAGTAACAGAGGGTTGAATTTCCAGACTACAAAGGCCCAAAGCTCAATAAACAAAAAATACCAAGACCCAGACTCATGATCATCAAATTTCAGAGCACTAAAAGCTCCGGGAGGAAAAATTAATGAAGCCAGCTGCCAAGTAATGATAAATGCAACTGCATCAGACTTCTCGTTAGCCACACTGGTGCTAAGTTAATAGAATAATATTTTAAAAGCTTTGAGGAAAAATAATTTGTAACTTGGAATTTCATCTCCAACCAAACTTTATTCCAGAGTGAGAGCTAGATGAAGACATTTTCTAATAGGTAAGGAATCAGGGGGTGAGAGATGGAGATGGCTAAACAGAGTGAATGGTGTGATTTTAGGAAAAAGCTGTGGGAGGAAAAGCGATCTCTGTGGAGAGAAAGGGAGTAAATAGAATAAAGGGAATGCCTGGAGTGGGAAAAAAAAAAAGCACACAGAAATTCTGAAAAAGCCAAAAATACAGAAAAAAGCCATGGTCCCACTTAAAAAACTGAGGTTAAACTGTGGTTTCATTTTTAAGAAAAAAAAAGGGGGGTTAAGTATGTAAGAAAAGAGTTGATTTGGCCTTGATACTGGGAACAATCTCCTTAGAGTGACCCAGGAACCAGGGCAGTGGGCACACACAGGGAGATATGTAGTGCCTGCACAGTGCCTCTTGACCTAAAATAAAACATTATTTGTAAGGTTATAATGACATAAGTTGTGTTTATTCCTTTTTACCTTTTATTGCCAGTCCATCAACAAGGCAAGAAAGACTTGCTGATTGCAGATGGCAGGTACACATGTACAACCTCAGCCATCCTAACAGTATACGCTGATGGAGAACAGAACATGAAAGATAGGAAAGTAAAGGAAAAGGTACTCACATTATAAAGAAGGCAGTCAACAGAAAAATGGCAAAAGATGATAGAACAGTAAAAGCAGCTCAGATGCATTATGTGAAATGTCAAGGGCAACCAAAAGAAGAACTAAAAGTCTCATAAGCAAACATTGGGATGAAAAGAGGGAAGAAGAGAAGGGTAGGATAAAGGTGATCACTCCTCATCTTTCTTGTTGGGGAGTTGATATATATTTTGTAAAATTAATTTAATAAAAATATACAGTGCAATACCCTTAACTATTAATGATTACTCACTGTGTTTCAGGCCCTATTCTAAGCACTTTTATATATTTATTCATTTAATTCTCACAATTGTAAAAGAAAAAGGAAGAAATTGGGGCAGAGATGTTAAAGAACCCACCCAGAAGAATCATCTGGAAAAACAGAGGAAGCTGGACTCAAATACACCTAGCCTGGCTTCAGAGGCCGTGTGCTTCATCACTGCGTAGACAGACCTTCTTAAACTGCACCACCGATGGGTCAGGTACTAGTCTAAATTCATTATATGAATTGACTTACATCTTTAAAATATAGATATATATATAAAATGGTCAATAATACACTCCTCATTTTACAGATGAGGAAACTAAGGAGTGATATCATTAAGCAACACACCGAGGTCAATCATATTCTAAAACTATGACAGAGGTCATGGGGGGGAAAGAAAGAATTTTTTTTTTAAGATTTTATTTATTTATTTATTAGAGAGCGAGAGAGAGAGAGAGAAACAGCATGAGAGGAGAGAGGGTCAGAGGGAGAAGCAGGCTCCCCACTGAGCTGGGAGCCCGATGCGGGGCTCGATCCCAGGACTCAGGGATCATGATCTGAGCTGAAGGCAGTCGCTTAACCAACTGAGCCACCCAGGCACCCCAAGAAAGAATTTTTAAAAAGTTGCCTCTGAGAAGTAAGGCAAGGGTGGATTTGGAGATGGCTGCATTTCATTAGTAGTTCTTCTCTTCTGTTATTTGACCTGTGTGTGTATGTGTTAATCAGTGTTCTACTCTTCTGGGGCACTTAATCTAACTCTTTTCTGAGAGGGGTCTTGCATCCAGGCCCTTTACATACAGAGGTGGGGAAGGGTTGCATGGGACAGTTCTTGCCAATGAAATATGATATGTGTCAGCAGTTCAGGGTCAGTGTGCCTTCTCTACCCTGCGTCTCTCCCCTTGCAGCAGATGCAGAGAGGATGCCCACAACTCAGAGGGAGGAGCCCAAGTCCAAGAGTAACCACACTGAGCAGAGAAGCCCCTCCTCACACATATTCTCCACAAGTGCATGTTGAACTCTGATGTGACAGAGAAATGAACTCATTGTGTTAAACCATTGAAATTTTGGAGCCACCTGTTAGAGTGCTGAGTTTATCCTAATAGACCACAAATACAGAGACGCTAGGTATTCCCAGCCTCCCCTTCTTCAATACCAGAGGATGGCCAATTGCACTCCCTGAGCCAAATCTGGACTGAAGCCTATTTTGGTGTGGCCAATGAGTTAAGAATAGTTTTTATATTTCTAAGGAATTGGAAGAAGAAAGGAAAGGAGGAGGAGGTGGTGGAGAAGGAAGAAGGAACAGAGGAAAAGGAAGAAAAAAAGGGAAAAAGAAGGAGGAGGAAGAGGAGAAACAGATACTGCATGTAGTCCTTACAGCTTAAAATAGTTTCTATCTGGCTCTTTATAGAAACCATTCAGCAACCCCAGTTCTATAGTAGGAGCTGGGTAAGTAGCTGCCCCAAATGAAGACTATATTTCTCAGCCTATTGGCAACTGCAACCATGAGACTTTGCACTGGATGAGGCTAAAGCAGAAGTGTCAGGGGCAGCTTCTGAGCATTTGTTAAAAATAGCTGGCATACAGGACACCTGGGTGTCCCAGCTGGTTAAGCCTCTGACTCTGGATTTTTTGGCTCAGGTCTTGATCTCAGGGTCCTGGGTCCCTGAGTCCGCTTGAGATTCTTTCTCTCCCTCGCTCTCTGCCCTTCCCCCCTCTCATGCGCTCTCTCTCTCTCTCTTTCAAATAAATAGATAAATAAAATCTTAAAAAAAAACAGGTGGCATGCATCATGACTCTACCTTCTTCTTTGCCTCTTCTTCTTCCTCCTGGCTTCCTCCTCTGGTAGAAGTTTGTGTCCCCAGGGCCTTTGTAGAATAAAGCTGTCATATTTATCCTGGACTATCAATATTCTATGTTTTATGTGAGTGAGAAATGTATTTCTCTCTTGGTAAATCACTGTTATGTTGGGTCTTTGCTTCTCCCAGCTAAATCAACTGCTAACCAATAAAACGTGTGAATGTATTACTCCATTTTTAAAAAATTGTAGCTTACTCTGATTGACTTATTTTGCTCAGCATAATACCCTCCAGTTCCATACACATCATTGCAAATGGCAAGATTTCATTCCTTTTGATGGCTGCATAATATTCCATTGTATATATATACCACATCTTCTTTATCCATTCATTTGTCAATGGACATCTAGACATGTATCATATGACCTCACTGATATGAGGAATTCTTAATCTCAGGAAACAAACTGAGGGTTGCTGGAGTGGTGGGGGGTGGGAGGGATGGGGTGGCTGGGTGATAGATATCGGGGAGGGTATGTGCTATGGTGAGAGCTGTGAAGTGTGCAAGAATGTTGAATCACAGATCTGTACCTCTGAAGCAAATAATACATTATATGTTAAAAAAATAAGAAGAAGATAGCAGGAAGGGAAAAATGAAGGGGGGGAAATCGGAGGGGGAGACAAACCATGAGAGACTATGGACTCTGAAAAACAAACTGAGGGTTCTAGAGGGGAGGGGGGTGGGGGGATGGGTTAGCCTGGTAACGGGTATTAAAGAGCGCATGTTCTACATGGAGCACTGGGTGTTATACACAAACAATGAATCATGGAACACTACATCAAAAACTAATGATGTAATGTATGATGATTAACATAATATAATAAAAAATGTAGAAGTAAAATTCCAATAAATAAATAAATAAATAAATAAATAAATAAATAAATATTGTAGCTTACTCAAAGGTATGTTGCATAGAGTTTGAGCCCATCCCAACAAGCAGACTAAAAATTGGTCATGACCTCATATTATAAGATAATGCTTTTTTAATCGAAATGAAATTGTCATTTAACTCTGTTTCCTGGAGCAAATATAAAGGAAGAATATTAAGTAGAAACTGACTTGCAGAGGCCAAAATAAAATAAATCTCTGATTTCCAGAACTACTGGAACTATTTCCAGTAGTTCAACTCACGAATCTAGTTTTTCTCTGTATCAGTCAGGGCCCTGGTGGGAAACAGATGGCACATTCAAACCAGATAATCTGAGGAGTGTTAAGAGACTGCAAAGGTGTGAGCAAGGTAGGGAAAACAGTAAGGCATGAGTAAGGTAGAGCATGAAGGAGTGGGGGGAGAGGGCAGCTACCCGGGGAGGACTCCTAAGAGGAGCTGTGGCTTCTGAGAGAGGCACACTTCCCACAGTAGCCCTTCCCAGAGGTACTCCAGGGCCCAAGACATCAACTTCACACCGTTCCCATTCTCCAGACTCTCATCCACAGAACCTGACCTGAAGTCTGAAGAAGAAGGACAGCCAGGGTAGGGAGCAAGGGGAGCAGTGCAGAAAATGGATTTAGAAGGATAATATCCACCCAATTCTCTAAAAAGAGAAAACCAGAAGTTTGTCTTCTAAAATATCCAGTGAGGTTCTAACTTAATGAATTAGTAAACTTACAAAAAATAACTTCTGTTAGAAGCCCTTTACTCAATGTCCCAATCATTACAGTCCATTAGGGAAAAAAGCACACAGTGGATCGCTGCACCAGAAAGTGTTTTCTAAAAACCCAACGGAAATGAACTTCTGTGATGTGTGTGACCTTGAGACAAATTATTGTGGTGTTGTCCTGGGTATAAATAATGCAGGGTCAGATTCGGAGAGTGGAGACCCACAGGGCTAGGGAATTAGGCATCATGGAAATACCAGAGGGCACTTGTTACCATCACTATTTTAACATGAAATGAAGAACAATTATCCTTTGTGTGGAAAACATGACAATAACAAATCAAATGTACTCATTTTCTAAGTGTTGAAAACTCATTCCAAACTGTTGAGAGAGACTGCAAACAACCCTTCATGTGCCCCGAGTGGGATGGGAGGAGGCAAAGACAGAGGCCTTCGGACACTCCTCTATCTAACTTTCACCATAGAGCTTACCCTATCATTACTGGATATTTTCTTATCTATTTGCTTTTTGACTGCTACCCCCAAGAAATATAAGTGTCTTCATAGCCATAACAGAAAATATGTCTGTCTTCATATCTCCAGGTAGATGTTCAACAAATGTTTGTTAATTAAATGAATATCAAAATACATTAATCTCTGAGGCACTATTTGGTATAAGGCTAACATGGCACAAAACAGATAATTTCAGAACAACTAAGTATCACTCTGAAGGATGTTAACATCTGATGAAATGAGAAAACCATAAACTCTCTTTTTAAGTGATCCCTCCTCCAGGAAGCCTCCCACAATGAATAAAAAGTGCTACCTCTGGGGCTCCTGGATGGCTCAGTCGGTTGAGAATCTGACTCCTGGTTTCGGCTCAGGTCACAATCTCAGGGTCCTGGGATCAAAGCCCCTGTGGGCTCCACGCTCAGTGAGGAATCTCTTCCCTTCTCTCTCTCTCTCTCTCTCCCCTTGCTTGCTCTCTCTCTAAAATAAATAAGTAAATCTTTTTTTTTAAGTGCTACTCTGCTAAATCTCTAAAGTTCTTTGACTTACCTTTCAGATCTTTTAGTCATTTTTTCCTACATACCACTTATTCCTTGCTACTACATTATCAAGAACAGATTCTTTGAAGACAAAGGCCTAACTGCATGTGTTTTTTACCTCAATGGAGGACAATAAATACATATTGAATCAGTGAGAATGAGATATACTAGCATCCTTGTAACATAAGGACATCTTTTCTAACTGCCATCTTATCTTTTTTTTTTTAAAGATTTTATTTATTTATTTGAGAGAGAGAGAGAGAGAATGAGAGATAGAAAGCACGAGAGGGAAGAGGGTCAGAGGGAGAAGCAGACTCCCTGCCGAGCAGGGAGCCCGATGTGGGACTCGATCCCGGGACTCCAGGATCATGACCTGAGCCGAAGGCAGTCGCTTAACCAACTGAGCCACCCAGGCGCCCTGCCATCTTATCTTTGATATCAATTTTTACACATCTTCTATATAATTCTGAAAGCAAACATGTGCCTGGATTGCCTTATCAAGTGGAACTAATGCTACTTACACCACCCCAAGTGGGGGAGAAAAAAAGCTTTTAAAAAGTCAAATGTGTTCTTCATATATTTGTCATATTATTTGTATGTATGGAAATGAGTGAAGATTTGGGGGCCAACTTATTTTATCTTCAAATTAGAACTCCATTAGTCTAGATTGATTCATTTCAAGGCAAAATGGCTTGACTCTTGGGGTGGTTTGCAACAAAGAATAGGCTATTAGAAATCTAGAATCTAATGTTGTATAGAAAACAAATAATTTTTACGTACATAGTCACAGAGTCTGAGGAGAGAAATTCAATCACTGGTCTGAATAGATGTTAAACACTGGAATCAATTTTATAGGAATCCAAAAAAATGTATTCAAATAGCAGTGATGGAAATTCAGAAAAACAATGTATCTGTGGCTTTGATGAAAACCTAAAGCTGTGTAGCTCTTAGAGTTGGAAACTGGATGGATGAAAGAAAGAGCCAGAAATGCAAAGTGTAGCTTATTTGGCAGGTTCAGATGCCAAACAGAGCACCTGCCCCCACCTCTTCATACACCCATATGCTTTGGCATGGTTTACCATGTCTGCTAAAAGTGACTCTTGAGGAGAGGGACGTGATGGAGAGACAATGGAGACAAAGTCAGCCTGAACTGCGCTTGGCTAAAACAAGGCCATGAGGCTCTGCATTCTGCAAGCACCAGATTCACTCACATTGTTGCCCAATGTAAGATTTTCTCAATACCCAAGCAACAGAGTGAGTACAGACACATGAGCATCTTCCAGTGGTTATATTTTTTCATTAAACAAGCAAAAACATGGTCATGAATCCCAGAGAGCATTCAGGGATTCCAGGATGCTCGCTCTTTTCAGAATCTGTGTATGCATCCTCTTTCTATATATTTATGATTTTAGTTTAAGTGAAAGTAACAGTGGCAGCTGAATAAACCTCTTCAGACATGTCTAGAACAATTTTCCAGGTGAAGGTAGACATAAGATGCTTAAGGCATTGGAACAGCAAGAATTTAGGGAGCATCCATTGTCTACCAAGCATTGGGAATAAAGTACACACTGAATAAGAAAACATAGTGCCCATGTCCCAGTGGGATGAACAAATAAAGGTGGTATGTGTTCAGTCTACATTTAGTGAGAACTGAATAAGTCAAAGCATTAGACAGGGGAAGACATCCCTGAGAACTATAATTGAGGAAGTACTAACAGCTGAGTAACCAGCTATGTCACAGGCACTAGGCTAATCTAAACTACCTCATTTCCCACTCACAAATATTCTGAGAGTTAGATGAACTTTATACCATTTTACAAATGGCACACTGAAGTTCAGTGTGGACTGAAATAACCAAGCTATGCTCTCACAACTATTATGGTAGATTCAGGCTTCATCCAGCCCAGTCTGATTCTCAACTCATCTACTATGTTAAGCAAAATAAGTCAGTCAGAGAAAGACAAATACCATATGAGTTCACTCATATGTGGAATTTAAGAAAAAAACAAACAGATGAACATAGAAGGAGGAAAAAAGAGAGACAAACCAGAAAACAGATTCTTAACAATAGAGAACAAACTAAGGGTTACTGGAGGGGAACTTGGTGGGGCATGGGTTAAATGGGTGAAGGGTTAAGGATCACTAGATCACTAGTTAAGGTCACTAGATCGTACACCTGAAACTAATGTTACACTGTATGTTAACTGGAATTTGGGGCATCTGGGTAGCTCAGTCAGTTAAGCATCTGCCTTCAGCTCAGGTCATAATCCCAGTATCCTGGGATTGAGCCCCACACTGAGCAGGGAGCCTGCTTATCCCTCTCTCTCTCTCCCTCTGCCTCTCCCCCTGCTTGTGCTCTCGTGCTCTCTCTCTCAAATAAATAAAATCTTAAAATAAAAAACTAACTGGAATTTAAACTAAAACTTGAAAAAAATTTAAGAAATAAAATAAACTCCTGTACTTTCCACTATCCTACACTGTGTTCCCTTAACACTCAGAGGACAAGTGGCCTAGCCTCAAGAGGTCTGCCATATATTACATGGAGTAAGATGTACACATGAATAGGCATATCATAAAATAGAAATATGTGCTATAAAACAAACAGAATGTGCCAATGGTGCCAATGTGGGAGAGTTCTTAGATAATAATAATAATAATAATAATAAATAATATTTATTGAGTATTTAATAATATACCTAACATTATTCTAAGCACTTTATATGTTTTTGTCTAAATTTCTAAAAGTATAAAATAAACATAATCTTTCCTAGGTGGCTTATTGTAAATAAATCATTTTAAAGCCCCCATAAATAATGTAGTAGCCTGTTGCAAATAATATTTTTAAACAACAAATAATATCTGTAGGAAGTCTATTGGGAAAAACAAAAAATGGTACTAGATGCTGAGAGGAGATAAAGCAGAAATAGAAGGTATTGTCTTTGGTGCCAGAAAGTTTCCAGTCTAGAAACATACTCTGACAAACACACACAAAAAAATGTATGAGCAACTAGGAATTAACATGGAGAAATGAACTATTTACATAAATATTAATGGGATTCAAAGTAAATGTATTTTGATGGAAATAAGAGTTTTGTTCAGGTGTTTTAAAGCATTTGCAGAGAAGAATGGAAAGATAATTATAGGTAAGGGAAATGGACTAAAACTATAAACAAATAAAAGAAGGAATGATTGAATATAATAAGATAATTAGTGTAACTCACCTAGCATAGTACCCAACCAAAAGAGAATGCTCAGTGAATGTCAATTTCTGCCTCTTCCTTCAACCCTGCTTTAGTTAAGAATCTTAGTTGCAGGAGATAGAAAATACAACTCCATCTGCTTTAAGCCAAGCAGTGTTATTTATTGGCCTGTGATGAAGCTGCAGAGTCCAGAAGACACCTCTGTGTTTCTCAGCCCTTTTCCTCTGCATTTCCCTCTAGGCAGACCGACTCCACCCGGTAAATGCCTTCCTCCAAATCCAGGCTTTCACCCTCCAGCCCCAAATCCAGCACCAAAGAAAGAACTTATCTTTTTAAAGTTTGAATAATTTCCTATATTTGGTTCTCACCGGCCAGAACTGGGTGATATGCTCACCCATTAGTCACTGAAAGGGATTTTGCTTTTACTCTAAATGAAATGGGGAGTCATTTGGATGTTTTGAAAAAAGGAGTGACATGATCTGACTTAGCTTTTAGAATCACTCTAGCTGTAGTAGGTGAGAGTAGGATGTGAATGTCCAGTCAGAAGGCTCTAGCAGCAATCTGAAGAGCTGTGATGGTAACATGGACCACAGTAATGCCAGTGACGTTGTGAGAAATGGTCAGATCCAAAATACAATGTTTTGAGGGCAGGGCCAGGACAACTTCCTGAATGACTGGGTGTGACATGAGAGAAAAAGAAGAGCCAAGAATAATATTTTTAAGCCTGAATAACCAGAAGGATGGACTGTCCTTAACTGAGACTGAACAGGTGTCTTGTTTATTAGACAAAGTCAAGATGTTTATTAGTTATCCAAGTGAAAACTTTGAGGAAACAAATAGATATACTGTGTTTGAGTTCTGAAGAGAAATCCAATCTGGGCATCTAACAATATAAATGCAGATAAAAAAGAGACAAGGACAAAGGATTGAGCTCTGGAGTCCTCCACTGTTACTTTGTGAGAAAGGAATACAAAAAGGAAAGTGAGAAAAGTTACCAGTGAGATAGGAGGAAACAAGAGTATGATGTCTCTGATGCCCTATGTAGACATATAGCAAGTTAGAGAGAGAGACAGACAGTTTCAAATTTCAAAAGGGGCCAAGACAGACATCTCTACACGGCCTATAACATTGACAGTGCTTGGGGCAAGACCACAAACACAGGCTCCTCACATGTCTAAATATTTGAAAGTTATAAATCAAATTCAAAGACTACTAATTAAAATGTATTCCATTCTCCTGAATTAAGAACTATACTTTCCTACATGCCTAGAAGGCCATATTCAAATTAAGAATTTTTAGACTCCTCAGGACTCTACAGGGAACTCAACAACACACAACTACTGGACCCATCTCTTCCCCTACCACATGGTTAGGGGTCTTGCATACACAAGTATGGACATCCCAGCCTACCCTTAGATTTAGGAAAGATCTAGTTTCTTCTCTGTCTGTACACACCCATGTCCCTTCTCCTTAGCAAGAATCCACAGGGCCAAAATGATGTTCCCACTTGGATCCAGTATCCTTCCCTCTAGACCATGTTCTGGTAACTAGGCATATGGAATTGCTTTCTAACAGCCCTGAACCTGCCTCCAGGGCCTATGTGGGCCTTCTCCCCAGGGTTGCCAAAGAGCAACAGTTTGCAGGAATGCAAACAAAATGAGGACATGTGTGCTAGGATATTCACATTTGTGAATGATGACAGTAAATATCACTAAAAAAGAAGATATAAAGCTAGACAGATAATTGCAGCCTAGGGAACTCCAGAGCTCCATCCCTCCACAAAGACAATCAATGAGCCGAGGGGAAAAAAAAAACCTGTCAGAATCAACTTTTACAGAACTCTAGAAGCCAGCCCAAAACATACAACATATCGGAGAAAGGCCTGGTGATTAAAGAAGCTATTACTTTGTAGTAAGAGAGCTCTGTGACATTTAAACTTTTCTGTGAAATCTAGTTCTGTGAAAAATACAACTGATATTTGGTAGGGAAAGTAAAAATCTGAAGACTGTTTTGGGAAGTATGAACATTTTCACAATTCTTTCAACCCATGAACATGGTATGTCTTTCCTTTTTGTGTCATCTTCAATTTCATTCACTGATGTTTCATAGTTTTCAGAGTATAGGTCTTTCACTTCGTTGGGTAAGTTTATTCCTAAATAATTTATTATTTTTGGTGCAACTGTAAGTTTAACTGTTCCCTTTTTTAAAAAGATTTTAATCTATTTGACAGAAAGAGAGAGCGAGAGAGCACAAGCAGGGGGAGCAGCAGAAGGAATGGGAGAAGCAGACTCCCCGCTGAGCAGGGAGCCCAACATGGGGCTCCATCCCAGGACCCTGGAATCATGACCTGAGCTGAAGGCAGACGCTTAACTGACTTAGCCACCCAGGTGACCCAGTTTTTTTAAATTTCCCTTTCTGCTACTTTATTATGGGTGTACAGATATGCAACAGAGTTCTGTATATTAATTTTGTGTCCTGAAACTTCACTGAATTCGCCTATTACTTCTAATAGGTTTTTTATGGCATCTTTAAGGTTTTCTATGTATAATATCATGTTATCACAAATAGTGACATTTTAATTTCTTCCTTACTAATCTGGATGCTTTTTATTTATTTTTTCTTGTTTGACTGCTGTGACTAAGATCTGTAGTACTATGTTGAATGAAAGTGGTGAGAGTGGCCAACCTTGTCTTATTTCTGATCTTAAAGAAAAAGCTCTCAATTTTTCACCATTGAGCATATTAGCTGTGGGGCTTGTCAATACGGCCTTTATTAATGTTGAGGTATGTTCCCTCTAAACCCACTTTCTTCAAAGTTTTTATCATGAATAGGTGTTGAGTTTTGTCAAATGCTTTTTCTGCATCCATTCAGATGATCATACGATTTTTGTCCTTTGGTAGGTTGATGTGGCCTATTACATTAACTCATGCATGTTAAACCATCCTTGCATCTAAAGGATAAATTGATCTTGGTCAGAGTGTATGATCCTTTACTGTGGTGTTAAATTTGGTTTGTTAGTATTTCATTAAGGATTTCTTACATCTATGTTCATCATGGATAATGGCCTGTAATCTTCTTTCTTTGTAGTGTCTCTTCTGGATTTGGTATCAGCATAATGCTGGCCTCAAAATTAATTTGGAAATGTTTCCTCTTGTTAAATTTTTTTGAACAGTTTAAGGAGTATTGGTGTTCATTCTTCTGTAAATGTTTGGTAGTATTTACCAGTGAAAATGTCTACTCCTGAGCTTTTCTTTGTTGGGACAAAGGTTTTAAAAGTTAAATATGTTCAAAGAGCTAAAGGAAACCAAAAACAAAGAACTAAAAGAAACAAAATAACAAGTCTCACCAGATAGAAAATATCAATAAAGAGATAGACATCATCCAAAGAAACCAAGTAGAAATTCCAGAACTGAAAAATACTGTAATGGAAGTGCCAAATTCATTAGAAGGGTTCAACAGCATATTTAATCAGAAAGAAGAAAGAATCAGTGAATATAGAACAATTGAGATTACTCAATCTGAGGATCAGGAAGAGAAAAGGATGTCAGAAAATGAACAGAGTCTAAGAGATACATGGGAAACCATTAAGTAGACTACCATGTACATAACATATGCAAAATAGATAAAGAAAAAATGGCCAAATACTCCCAAATATGATGAAAGACAAGAATATACACCTCCAAAAAGCACAACAAACTCCAAGCAAAATAAATTCTAAGAGATCAACACCAAGACACCTTATAGTCAAATTATCAAAAGACAAAGACAAAGAGAGAATTTTGAAAGCATCAAAAGAGAAGTGACTTGGGGCACCTGGGTGGCTCTGTTGGTCAAAAATCTGATTCTTGATTTCAGCTCAGGTCATGATCTCAGGGTCAGGAGATTCGAGCCCCACATAGGGGCTTCATGCTGAGTGTGGAGACTGCTTAAGGTTTTCTCTTTCACCCTCTCTCTCTGCCCCTATACCTCCCTCTAAAATAAATAAATAAATAAATAAATAAATAAATAAATAAATAAATGCTTAAAGAAGAGAGAGAGAAGTGACTTGTCACACACAAGGGACATAAAACAGCCAATTTTCCTTCAAAAACCATGGAGACCAGAAGACAGTGGGATGACATATTTAAAGTGCTCAATGCAAAAAAACTGTCAAGTAAGAATTCTGTGTCCAGCAAAACTACCCTTCAAAAATGGAGACATTAATCAATAAAAACTAAAAGAGGTAAACACAAACTAGATGACTTCATTGCTAGTAGATTTGCCCTTCAAGAAGTACTAACAAGTGGGGAGCCTGGGTGGCCCAGTCGATTAAGTGTCCAACTCTTGATTTGGCTCAAGTGATGATATTGGGGTCATGAGTTCAAGCCCCACATTGAGATCCCTGCTCAGCAAGAATCTGCTTGAGATTTTTTTCCCCTCCCCCTGCTCATGCTCTCTCTCTTTCTCAAATAAAAATAAAAATAAATAAATAAAATCCTTAAAGATTTTTTTTTAAATAATCCAACTATATACTGCTTATAAGAGACTCAGTTTACAAAGACACAAACAGGTTGAAAGTCAAAGAATGGAAAAAGAAATTGCAAGGAAACAGTAACCAAAGGAGAGCTGTGGTGTTTATACTAATATGAGACAAGCAGCCCTTTAAACAAAAGGTGTTACAAGAGACAAAAATGACATTATATATCAATGACAAAATCAACCCATCAAGATACAACAATTATAAACATATTCGAACATAAAAATAGATCCCAAAATAATATGAAAAAAAAATGACAGACTGAAAGGGAGAAAGAGTTCTACGATAACAGTTGGAGACTTCCATACCCCCACTTGCAATAATGGATAGAAGTAGACAGAAGATCAACAAAGAAATAGAAGACTTACACAGTGCTATAAGTCAACTAGACCTCAGAGACATGGAGAGAGAGAGGGAGAGAGCACTCCACCTCACAGCAGCAGAATACATATTTTTCTAAAGAGTACATGGAACATTCTCCAGCGTAGACCATGTGTTGGGCCACAAAGCAAGTCTCAATAAATTTTTAAAAGACTGAAATCATACAAAGTATAATTTGTGACCACAACCACAATAGAATGACAGTTGAAATTAATAACAGAAGAAAAACTGGAAAGTTTACAAATATGTGGAAACTACACAGCACACTCATGAACAACCAATGATCAAAGAAGAAACTACAAGTAAAATTATAAAATGTGTTAGGATGGATGAAAATGAAAATATAGCATATCAAAATCTATAGGATTCAGTGAAAGCCGTATTCAAGGGAAATTTATAGCTATAAATACTCACATTAAAAAGAAAAGAGATCCCAAATCAATAACCTAACTTTATGTCTTAAGAAACTAGAACAAGAATGAGCTAAAACCAAAGCTAGAAAAAGGAAGGAAAGAATAAAAATTAGTGGAGTAAATGAAAGAAAGAATAGAAAAAACAGTAGAGACAAAACCAAACCAAACATGGGTTCTTTGAAAAGATCAACAAAATTGGTAAATTTTTATCGCTTACTCCCAAAAATGAGAAAGGACTCAAATTAATAAAGTCACAAATAAAAGTGGGAAGATTGCAACTAACTTTATAGAAAAACAGAAAGAATTTTAAGAGAATGTTTTGAATAATTGCACACCAACAAATTAGATGAATTAGAAAAAAAGGACAATGAAACACACAAACTACTAAAACTGACTTAATAAGAAATAGAAAATCTGAATAGATCTTTAGCAAACAAAGAGACTGAATCAGTAATCAAAAAGAACTCCCAATAAAGAAAAGGCCAGGGTCAGATGGCTTCACTGCTAAATTCCATCAGACATTTGAAGAATTATTACCAAACCCTTCAAGAAAATAGAAGAGGAGGGAATACTTCCGAACTCATTCTATGAGGCCAGCATTACCCTCATACCAAAGCCAGGTAAAGACATTACTGTAAAATAAAACTGTAAATCAATATCCTTTATGAATATATATACAAAATTCCTCAACAAAATACCAGCAAACCAAATCTGGTAGTATATTAAGATTATATTCCATGACTCAGTAGAATTTATCCGAGGGATCTAAGAGTCAACACATGGAAATCAACCAATGTAATACACTTCGTTAATTAAAGAAAAACCCACATGTGAATTTCAATTGTTACAGAAAAAGTATTTGAAAAATCCAACATCCTTTAATGACAAAACACTCAGCAAACTAGAAACAGAAGACAATTTCCTCCACATAATAAAGGACATTTAAGCAACTAGATAGAAGTAATGATGGCACAACACTGTGAATTGTAAATGTTACTGAATTATACACTTTCAAATGGATTGTTACGTGATTTTTACTTCAATTAAAGAAAAGGAGGAGGAGGAGGAAGCGGAAGAGAAGGCGAAGTAGCCTTCATAGTCATCCATCATGACCATGATGAACAAGACTGATGAGTGCCCTGCTCTTACAAGATTTCCATTCTAATGTGGTGGACATAAAAGAAGCAAAAAAATAATACTTGCTGAAAATTTACTATGTGCCAGGCACTATTCTAAGCACTTTGAGTAAAAAATTATGAACGCCTTAGAATTATCCAATGAAATAGATTATCATCTTTTTACAGATAAAGAAATTAAGGAACAGAGAGATAAAACAACTTGCCCAAGTCAAATATCCCTAAAGTGGACAGTCAGGATTTTAAACCAAAAAGTCTAACTTCAGAGATTACATTCATAACTAGTATGCTGGGGTGGGGGGGTGAATTAAGCAGGGTATGGAGATGGCATTGCTGAAATCTCTACATACCCCACTAACACACATTTTGATTGCTATAATTAAATTTGGCTGATACACATTAAGATTGATAAAAGTACACAGTAAATAGTCTGAAAGGTTTTGAGAGAACATGGAATGTTCAGCTTGGCTTGCATTCACTTAAGATAAGAATAGATACAGCAACAAATAGAGAACCAAATCCAATTAAAATTCACATTGTTAACCATAAAATCAAGTCATTTTCAAACTTCTTGTTGGAATCACTGAGTCACCTAAAATTAGTGTAAGAAATTAATTTAAATATTATCAAATCCAACACCACCCTTCATTAGTTAATGAAAGGGTTGCAGAAAAGCTAAATAACTTGCTACTTTGTGCCAGAGTTTATACCTCAATCCCCTAAATCTTAAACTATCAATCTTTCTGGTATATTTTGCCCATAACTACCTAGATCTGGCTATCAAAGTTCAGAGAGTTGGTGTGCAAAATTATTTAAAATAAAAATTTATATGAAATACTTAGGCTGAACTTTTTTATAAGCATATATGTATGTGTGTATATATATGTTTATATATATATTATATATGTTTATTTATATGTATGCTTAATTCAGTCTACATAATTAAATATAAATAGATTATGGTACATCCTTTCACATTTCAGCTTTTGCATCTTAACACAATATTGCAATATTTGGGTTTCAAATGGTACAAAAAATTACTATACCTAAACAAACATTTCCTCAAAATACGAAAAGAGATGTGATGAGAAAATAGAAATAAGGGCTAGGAAATCCTGCAGCATCTTGGAAAAAATCAAGTGAACTTGGGAAAATTTTAGGCCTTACTGAGTTTTCCTAAACCCTAAATAAGTGTTGCGAAGTATTTTTCTATTTATTCTATACCTGTGTGTTATAAGAAAAATATCATGCATATGTTTTGAATTCAGTTTTACTTAAGCTGCAGATAATATAATTGTCGAGGAGCTACTTAATGTCCAGTAAGTTTTTTGGGTTTTACAAAGCCTTCCTTCTCCCTCTGATCAAGCAAGTGGTGTTTTGCCAGCACAGAACAGAGCTTGAACAGGGGGCAGATTGAGTTTGGTTCTAAACTTAGAGCATACAAATTTGAGTGACTGCCAAGCGTGCTGAAATGTGTTTTCTCCAATCTTCTTAAAGTGCATGAGGATTTCAAAGGAAAAATTGTAAAGCCTTCCATTGTGAATTTTCTCTTAGTATTGAATATTTCCTGAATTGCAAACCACATAATGAATATAAGTTTGGGATGTATTTTATCAAGTCCTGGTCACAGCATATTTCAGTTTAGTATATTTTCCCCAAAATGCTATCTTTTAACATTTTAAGTGTATGCAGTTAGTTTCCTTTACTTAAATATAAAAACAATTATTCTTGCCAATTATGTTTTTTAAATGAATCTACCCCTCATACTCAAAGAAGCAAGAAGTGGATCAGAGAGATATTTATATAAAAGACAATGTATAATCACTAAGCTTCCTAATTTCTGATCATACCAAAGAGTCTAAGATGATTCACTGGAGTCTTAAAGGGGGATGGGAAAGTGTTGGTGAAATCAACAGATTGATCCCAACATATGGAAGCATAGAAGGCGACTGGAAGTGGGAGAAGGGAGAGAAAGGACATGCAAAACAAGGTGCCTTGTCCATCAGTTCACTCCCTGCCAATAACTGAAAAACATGGCATGGAGAATTTTCCA
Organism: Eumetopias jubatus; assembly: GCF_037043125.1. Classification (NCBI taxonomy): domain Eukaryota; kingdom Metazoa; phylum Chordata; class Mammalia; order Carnivora; family Otariidae; genus Eumetopias; species Eumetopias jubatus. The sequence continues at coordinate 184,881,155 of NW_028274810.1, read as the reverse complement.
TTTAAATGGGATGACATTTAAATAATTCCTTTTGTTCATGTTTTTGAGACTTCTCTCTTAATTCATAAAGCAGTATGAGTTATTTTTCATCTTTCTATCCCTTTTAAAAACTTTCGTCATCTAATTTCAAATCTTAACCTTTTGTGTTGCAGCTAAATGATGCTAAGAAAGATGCAGGAGGCTCAAAGAGGACGAAAGAGTTAACACCAGCAAGAATACAGTCTTTAATTATGAAAAGAAGCTGGTATTTGGGATCATGCTGAGAGGTGGGATTTTATTTCTAGATTTCATTTATTAGTGATCATTTTAACTGATTAAGGATCAGTTTTGTATTTCCATTTCTGCAATTCCAAGCATTTGTTGTTTTCACACTTTGATTTTTTTTTCTTTCAGGATGAAACCCAATATGTCTGAAGATGATTTTTCTATAGGTTTTGCTTTAGTCTTAGATTAATTATGAATATATCTATAGTCTTTGCACTTTGAATTAATATTCTGGTTCAGAATTTTGAAAACATTACCTAGTTTTTAATCTATCAAAGGAGAAAGATTATAAAATCAGCTTTATTTCATTTTATTTGATGGGGTGGTAAACATGAACTTGGAAGGTTTTCTCATTTGATTCAAGTTAGCTAACAGCTGCATTGATGGTCACGTTTGCAAATAATGTGATGGCATTTCCCAGACATTTAAGAATTATGTCTCTATATTGGTATGAGAAGTATATTGCATAAATATAAATAATGGAAGCTACTGTGTTTTTAAAGGTAGATAAAATCAGTGTCACTAAACTATTTTGCCAGAAATCAAACAAACCAAGAAATATCTAATTGGCACTTAGCAATCCTGGGCAGCATACCCACTGCTATCAGGCTGCCTCAGTTCAAATGTTGTTTCCACCTATCTGTGACATCAGGCAAATTTATCTTCTGTTTGTCTAGGTTTCCTCATCCATAAAATTAGGCCATCATAATGAAACTTCATGCAACCTACAAACATAGCATTAGTGTGAGAATTAAATTAGTTAATACCTAGAACAATGCCTGGCACACATAGTAAGAGTTCAATTCTTGTTAGATATTATTATGTAACAAATAAATTTTCCTTGTAGAATTCAGCAAATAATCATTTTTCAGTCCCTTTCCTGAAGCTTTGGTGAGAACACAGGCAATCTATGACACATGGGTACTTAAATTTTAGTTATTCAAATATAAAGTATTTGGTAGATTTCAGATTATTCCTTCCAGCACTTTGACTAGGCAGCACAAAGACTACCTTGCAGGCTTATTCTTACATGTGATGTCTTTGGTACCCAAGATCCACATCCTCTAAACCCCCGCATCAGGCATCTCTCCTTCCCTTCTGAAACCCATCTTCAAGTACAAACCCAAACATTTACAAGAGAGGTGTGTTTAATCTCCCCCATGACGGAAGATTTGTCTATTTCGCCTTTACATTCTGCCATCTTTTGCTTCATATATTTTGAGGCCATGTTATTAAGAGTGTAGACATTTCCATTTTTACATCTTTCTGGTGAATTAGCCCATCTTTGGATTATTTAAGGATATCTTCCAAGCTGTTTCCTTTTAATCTTTTATATATTTCTGTCTCATGTTCAGCCCATTTGTTAATAACAGAACTATTATGTAAGATTGGTTGCTATCATGGGCTCTGCTTGAATTCTACACACCATAGAAAGCTCTATGCTCCATATTTTTAAGTATGCCATTATACTCCTGGGTGGCTAAACTGGCAAAGTATGTGTTTTTATGGTAATATCAGAATTGGCTTATAACATTTCAACCAGCAATGCCTTTTCATTCAGGCATTCGACATTTATTACGCACATTCCACGTGCTAGGCCTTAGCTAGATGAAAAACACAAATAAGGAACTCTACTGGCCCTCAGTTTGATTATAACCCAGCAATGTAGAAAACTTCAAGTGTTTTTTTTTTCTTTCTAGGATTATATCATTGTTCACTCTGAATATTATCATGGTGGATATCATTGGTGTGTGTGTGTGGTTTTTCTACAATTTCATAACTTTCATGACAATTATAATCCAGTTTTATAAAAGTGAAGCTGGTCCTAATTCTCAATGTTTTACACATGTCTCTGGAAAGGTTGCTCTGTGGAGTAAGGAAATATGGGAATTCTGGCAAAAGTCATGTGACTCAGTCAAAACATGGGAGAGCCTGACATTGCTCTTCTAAATCCTCCCAACCTGATAGGATATGGCACAAAGAGCACATTTTTTTTTGTAAAGGTATCTTTCCTCATCCCACTGTTGGAGCTTTGTGGACACTTTCCTGACATTACCGATTATTCAGAAGCCTGAACCTGTCTTTAAGCTGTTGTTTCAGACAATTTACACTCCTTACTTGTAAAACAAGGACTGAAGCAAAGTTTCATTGATAATTAGATTATGACCTCTTATTATTGCATGGGTCTCTCAATACATCCATTTCTCAATTTAATTGCCAGCCTTGGTTTTTCTTTCTTTCCATCCTCTAGTACATCAGCCCATATTGAAAAAGACAATGAAATGAGGAAATCAAAGAAAATTTCACAAGAACCAGCTCTAGAAGGAAAAGGACTCTGGTTCCTGGTTAGTTAGAGCCAAACCTGAGGAGGAGCGTATCTTTTCTGCTGTGTTCCATGACCTTTGAAATCTCTCCTCCCAAGGACTGCTTGCATCTGAATTGATGATCAGTACAGGCTTGTGGGATGAAAACCTGGAAATGTTAATTTTGGGCATAAGCACTTCAGACACTATTTGAAAGAAATAACAGATTGAGTTATGCAGAGGAAATGAAGACATTTCAAATGTTCTCTTATCATTAAGACCCAAACTACTGACACCAACATGTATTTTTCACCAAGTTGAGAGGCATTCACCAGACATATGATGGTTAAGTGAATTTATTATCTTTTCCTGCCCAAGACTGGGGCAGCTACAGTGGTGGTGAGGGTGACTACAGAGAGCAGTGGGAAGAATGGGTGTCATCGTCCACCCACAGGAACTGCAGCGTTATGTTTCTTCAAGTGTAACTTATTCCCATGGAAAGTTCCTTCAGACATTTTTTTCACATACATGCACAAAAATATGATGATAGAAAAACAAACACAAACTAATAAAACCCAACATTTATAAAATGTTTTGTATGATGTGTATGTCTCCTAATTTCTTCTACTTGAATATTGTAATATATTTTGCAGATGTAAAATCTGAATTTCAACAAAGCTAAGTGACTTACTTAGGCTGGAGCAAGAGCCTAGATTCTGCAGCCTGATTCTGTCCACTTAGTCACCACAAATGAGCCCCAAACTAGAGGATACATTTATCTCCTTAGAATAAAAATCAGTGACTAAGTTAGGATTATAAATATAAATATAAGCATAAACATAAATATAAATGTAACCAGCAATTAAGTTAGAAATCTCTTCTGAACAGAAGCAAAAGAAATGGATACATCCCTGGCAAAAATATTTCCAAAAAAATTATATGACTAAAGTGTTCTAAACATAGTATATATCTTCTTATAGAAAATGATCCTTTTATAGGCAGAAACTGTTTTTTTTTAAATCTTAGATTCTTTATTTTCATGACTATACTGTAACAGAATAATAAAGAAAATAACTTGCAGATATTTGTACTTATAAGTGTAAAACACACTTTTAAGTGTGTTTCATGAATTACCTCATCAGACAACATCATAGCCTTTGAAGGAACTACCATTGTTTCTACTTTTCAGCTGAGGTAAATGAGACTCAGAGGATACAGCATTTGTCCAGAATCCCTCCATTCCTAGGAGGTCAGGATGGGATTCGAACCCTGGTACTCTGCCTCTGGGACTTCAATCACAACAGGTTCTGCACTCGGGATCCTAGCCCATAGTCCATCTGTCCCACAGCCCCTGAGGTGCCTCACCACCTTTGCTTCCCATACCTGCCCAAGTCACCCCCTTCTCTGGCCTAAGCAACTACATACTCTCCTCACTGGCTCCCTGTTTCAAGTGGCCACGTACACAAATGTTCCTCTCTACAGCAAACAATGTGATCTTTGTAAAACATAAATCCTACCATTTGTGTCCCCTCTCCTCAAAATTCCTCAGTGCCTCCTCAACCACTTAGAACAATGCCTACAGTGCTTACCTTGGTCCAGAAGGCCCAATAAGACCTGACTCTTTCTCTCTTTCCAAAATCATTTCCTTCCCCAATCACGCTGGCCTTCCTGCTACTCCTTAAATAAGTCTTGTTCCTTTTCTTTTAGGACCTTTGTACTTGCTGTTCCCCCTGCCTGAAATGTTCACCCAATGATATGCAACAGGATTTCTCTCCTTACTTCATTTCACTGCTCAAGCCACTTCCTAAAAGAGGCCTTTGCCAACCCTTAGTAAACTAAAGTGCACCTCTGCCCTTACTCCATCACTGGCTATTTCCTTCCCTCCTCTCGTTTTCATCACTGAATTTATTTTTTATTTTTTTTAAAGATTTTATTTATTTATTCATAAGAGACAGAGAGAGAGACAGGCAGAGGGAGAAGGAGGCTCCCCACTGAGCAGGGAGCCCGATGCAGGACTCGATCCCAGGACTCTGGGATCATGACCTGAGCCGAAGGCAGACACTTAACAACTGAGCCACCCAGGCACCCATCATCACTGAATTTAATATTACCTGATAGTATTTTATTGTTTGTATTTAGTTGTTGATTTGTTTACCATTAAAAAGTAAACCACATGATGACAGAGACTTTGTATCATTCATTATACCAAATTCTTAAGGCCTAAAAAAGTGCCTGGAAAATAGTGATTGTCAATAAATATGGATTGAATAAACTGATTAAAGAGTTAAAATATCCTTAAGAGAGATATCAAAAAAAATGTAATCACTACTAGATCAAAGGGCATAATATATAAAGGTCATTGATAAATACTGTAATTTTCTTTCCAGGAAATTTGTGTGCTGAACATTTTATCACATTTTGTCAAAAACATTAAAGAATCCAACAAAGTAGAGTATCTTAAGCAATGGCTTAAGAATATACAACCTAGAGACCAATTAGTATTTGGACTCCTCTCCTGGACTTTTTTTTTCAATGTCACTAATGGTTGAAATTAGCTAGCAAGCTTAAAAAATCTTACTGAACTGGTACCCCTTGGAATAGGGGAATAACAATTAAAATATGGTGCTTGAACTGTTAGCCACTGATTTCTTCCATTTTCCCATAGTCTGTGATTTTAACTTCAACTCAGAATTCAGATCTGAAGGAGGGAAACAAGTGAGTGCAATGTTTTCTTGACTTTGAAAATATTTTGATTGGCTTTGTATAAACTGTAGCCTAGTAAAGTTTATTGATAAGATATCTGAGCTAATGTTACTACAGAATTATAACATCATCTTCACCTGGGAGTATCAATGTCAAGATAAGGTCTTGGATGTTTCTTTACAAGACCTCAGATCATATATTTCCCCTTGAATTTAAATCCTAGATGCATGCTATTTGTTCTCTAAGAATAAGTTCCAACACCAATCTCTTGTGGGAAATATTGTAGCAAGTGTTATATGGAATTCCTGCCTGTCAGGGCACACTTTGATTTTTTTTTTTTCATTAAGCATCCCAACATGCAAAAATAGAGGAAAAAAAAACTATTTATCATCAGAAAAACCAGTGTCAGAAAAACTGCTGTTCAATTTCTAAAAGATGGAAAATAGTCTTAAATGTTTTGACAGAGAATAAAATTCACAAACAAATGGAGAATTTGTGAATAACAACAAAATTTGGAGAAATGTTACAACCCAAAAATGTTCACCAGCTGCTTAGAAAAATCAAAATTCTGGTGTTTCTTGTGGATCATTTAGTTCCACAGCACAATTATTACAATAGTCAATAGCAAATGGGAGCCCAAAAAGAAATAGTGTATTAGTTAGGGTAGGCTAAATTGATATTAACTAAAGGACTCCCAGTATATCATGTCAAAACATAATGGACATTTAGATTTTATTCATGTATGTCCAAGGAAGAGATCTCGCTCCATGGGCAGCTCACTGCCACATGGTGGTTCAAGGATCCACTGTGGCCCCACCATCCCTTCCTCATCTGCTTCTACAACCTCTGCCTGGGTGGAGGACGCTTCTCTTCCTCTCATATCTCATTCCTTGTTGAGAAATAGTCACTGGGTCCTTTGCTGGATGACTGCATCCCAGCGACCACTGTTTACCAAGAAAGGGGAAACAGATTCTAGTGATCAAAAGCCATTTCTGCCAGAGAGTAAAAGATACACACTATTTAATATTAATGTCCACCAGCATCTGAATAAAAGGAGTTATATTTCTATGACATGTCAGAGGTTGCTGGTTGTCCCTCAAATCAATTCTCCTCTTTTTCTATTATATTAGGGCCCTTGAATTTAACTGAGTACATGGTCTCCCACACTAAAGATCCCTTTTCTAACCTCCCTTATATTTAGCTGTATTACTGTCGTGAAGTTCTGGCCAAAGGGAGGAGCCTGGAAGTGGAGTGTACTATTTCTAAGTCATGCCCTTGAAGGGAAGAGGGATACTCTCTCCTTCCCATCTATTTCTCTTCCTTCTAACTAAGATGTGATAAGCCAAATGACCTGGTAAGCCATCTGGGACTCTGATGAGAGCAAAACCCTTGGTAACACAGAGCAGAAAGATTCAAGTCACCCAGATTTTCATGACATACCAGCCTACTTACGCCCAGACAGTTAAATGAGAGAGAAATACACTTCTATCTTGTTTAAGTCACTGTTTTTTATAAATCTCCATTGCAGATGCCAAACCTATAACTAATACATATGGCAAACAATATGGAATTCTGCTCATCCCCGATTCAACATTTAAAATGTCATAAAAAGGGAACGAAAAAAAGGAACTCAGCCAAAGATAAAAAATATAAGTGTATTGATTCCAGCTATACAACATGAATTGAACTAGATATGAATGGTCTTTCTCATTAAATGTGTGGCTACTGAAGGTGAGATAATAATAAAAATAATCTCCATTCTTGCTCAAAGGCTAAATCCATCCTTATAATATTTATGAAAACTGTTCCTCAGTTTATTTAGACAATTGCCTGAAAATGTTCTGGAGGGTTTCTCTGTATTTCCCTGGAATATAATATGGCAGTACTTACCAATAGAAGGATATTTATCCCATCAGACCAACTCAGACTTCAGGTACCCTCCAGCATGTGTAATTACTCACTCTTCACAGACAGATACACAGGTGCATACAGTCTTGGTTATCTAGTTGACCTAATGCTCCAGGTGAACTACATCTTTGATTTTGAGTTTGGTATTGTTTGTAAGAGATGGTTAGGACTGTTGCTATTCAGGGTTGAGGTGTGGTGTTCTACCAAGAGATAAAGGTATTTCTAGTGCCGCCAAGAGAACGTAAAATGAAGGACCAACACTGACTAAGCTCAGAGATAGGGAACAAAAGGATGGGAAGCAAAGACCTCACCAGAAAATTCCCTCTGATCCTTAATCAGGAAGTTTATCAGGTGTGTGTGTGTGGTCTGCGCATGTGTTGCTTTCTTTCAGCACCAAGAGTTAGAGTTGCTTAGAAGGAGACTATAATACAACCCATGACTTACCTGGGCTTGTGCCTCTCGTGGTCTTAAAAGAGTCACATATTGATACACCTTTAAGCTTTTCTGGAGCTTTCTTAGATAAAATATTACTGAGGGTTACAGATTATGAAGTTAAAATACTGCCACATTATATTCTAGGGAAATACAGAAAAATAGTGTTGAAACAATAACTTCCTAGCAGCGAGTGAGCCTCCCTGTGAAGGCTCACATCTGGGGCAAGGAGACTTGCTTCCAGTCTCTCTCTAGGGGGCTGAGTCCATGGGAATGGTGATCTCTTCATTAGCAGCCTCCTTGCCCTTAGGAGCTCCTACTCACTAGCCCCTTTCCCTCTGGGGAATGGAGGAATTGTTGGTGACAACACATCCTAGTTTCCTCCCTCTATATATCAACCACCAATTATTGTTTTCTTTGTGATAAGCTAAGCAAACTGATCCAGTCACATCTAAAAGGAGAAATAAATTCCTGTCTTAATTTATGAAATATAGTGTATTTTGGGGGGCACCTGGGTGGCTCAGTCATTAAGCGTCCGCCTTCGGCTCAGGTCATAATCCCAGGGTCCTGGGATCGAACCCCACATTGGGCTCCCTGCTCCGCAGGAAGTCTGCTTCTCCCTCTACCAGTCGCCCTGTTTGTGTTCCCTCTCTTGCTATGTCTCTCTCTGTCAAATAAATAAATAAAATCTTTAAAAAAAAAGGAAAGAAATATAGTGTATTTTTGTACAAGGGTCATGCTTGGGCTCTGGAGTCAGACAGAGTGGATGAAAATCCTAACACAACAATCCTAAAATAACATAAGCCAACCTGTACTTCACAGTTACTATATGTTCTCCAAACAATCCTATGTGGTAGGTCCTGTTGTTAGCCCACTGTTTAGGCAGGACTTCAATCTGCATGATTTTCTGTTAAGAGCTGTGTTTCCCACCATGGTGCTACACTGCCTCCCAACTCTTTGACCTATGAGCTATGGCTCTGAATTCAGCTTCCTGGGTAAAATGAAGAGAATAATAGCATCTACCCCATAATACTATCAAGAGAATTTAATGAGCCAATCCTTACAGAAGTTCTGAGAATGACACTTAGCATATGGAAAGTGGTCAAGAAATTTCAGCTAAAAAAACACTAGCTTATGCAAACCAATCCCAATTATTACTAGACATCAAGTTATCACTGAATATTCACCGAAGTCATATAGGCTTCCATGTATGACAAGAATGCTTTCAAAGCTGTGTCAAATCCTGCCCATGGCGTATAATTGAAAAGAGGCCAAGACAGTAGACGCTGTCAAGGAATTGTTGTTGATATTAGGTGTGATAATGGCACCATAATTATCTAAGAAAATGTCCTTTTCTTGGGATGCATACTGAGGTGTCTTAAATACAATGACAATTCTCCAGCATTAAGGCAAAAGAAAGGCAGTAGTTGAACTAAATATAGCAAAATGTTTATGGTTATAAACGTGGGTGATGTGTATGTACTTATTATACAATGTATATTTGACTTTTCTCAAAATAAAATAAATAAATAAATAAAGCATCATGTAAAGTTTTGCAGAACTGATTCTTCAACTTCCCTCAGCAGAGTGCCATGATTTTTAGGTCATGGGGTTCTGCAGAGGAACCTCAGGGCTGGAGGCCAGAGCAGGCAGGACAGAGTTCAGGAGCCTTTGCCACCTACAACAAGAGTTGCTCCATGTTCACCTCTTCTCTTTAATGGAAAGCCATGTAAGAGTTTGTTTACATGGGAAGGAGGCTAAGGAATCATCCAACTGACCTGGCCCCCTTACTCTTCCTTTTCACAACTTTCAGACCTTGAGAGCCCTCCCACTTCCCAAAAGCCCACGTTTTTGAATCTCCTGGTATCCGTTATATTGCACACCACCTTTGATTTCAGTTTTCTACCAGCTCCAATAATTTTCCCTCATTTCCAGAAGATTCTAGCTCCTGGTTTACTGTCACTATGACCATCACCTTCATTTTTGATAGCTTTAATACATGTATAAATGATGCTTCCCACCCTCTGGACTCTCAGTTTCTTGAATCTTCCCCTCCAATGGTTGTGTTATTTACTTTGCCTCAGATGTCAAAGCCAGCAGACCCTGCCCCCCCATTAGCCAATTTCATGACTAATCCTTTCCAAACACAACCTGCCAACCCCTCCAATACCTTCCACCCCATTCACCTTCCAACACCCCTGGGATGTCTTGCCTTTTTCATTAAACTTGGTGATCTTAATACCTACATTCTCCTATTTCTCTAATTTAAGTCTCAGGGTCAGTTACTCTAATATAGCCTTTAGATGTGGTCCCAACTCTCTTGCCTTCCCCACACTATGTGGTAACTGTTTGGCAAACCACCCATTAAATTCAACCCTGTGCTTACTTGATCCCTGCATCTATGTAGCTGAACATGGCTGAAGAAATACCCACAACCATGTTGACTCAGGTTCCACTGAATTCAAGAATACAAATCTCAAGTGGGGTCTCCAGTGGCAGGTATACTACATTCTCCTGGAGCATGCACTCTTCATCCTCTTAGACTGTCAGTAGCCTTAATCTTACTCCTCAATCTTTGAAAACCCCCTTGACCACTTCACTCTCAGCTGATGACCTTGCTGAGCAACACAAAGAGAACCTCTGGAAACTGTAAATTCATGTTTACCCAGAATCTATGAATATGACCTTGTTTGGAAATAGGATCTTTGCAGGTATACTCAAGTTAAGATGAGATCATATTACCTTAAGGTGGTTCTTAAATCCAATAGGACCAGTGTCCTTATAAGAAGACAAGAGATGCAGAAACATAGAGGAGACACACAGAGAGATTGCTATGTGACAATGGAGACAGAGAATCGAGTGGTGCATCTACAAACCAACAAAGGTCAAGAATTTGTAGCAACCACCAGAAGCTAGGAAACAAGCTTGAAACAGACTCCCCCCTCAGAGTGCTTCAGAAAGAGCTAACCCTGCTGACACCTTGATTTCAGCCTTCTGGCCCCTGGAGCTATGAGAGAAAAAAATTGCATTGTTTTGTGCCCCAGTCTGTACTACTTCGTTGTAGTAGCCCCAATAAACTCACACAAACTCCACTCATCCATAGAATTTCATCTACAAATGTTTCCTCCCTTCTTGTTAATATAAATAAATTCTCCAGACCCTCTAAAAATCAATCTCTCTCTTTGTCAGGTTGATCCTACATCCTCTCACATACTCAGGAACACCTCTCTCCTTTTATTTGCTCCTTAGCAAAACTTGAAATCGCTTTTTATAACCACCCTGTTTCACCTCCTTCTCTCCCATTCTCTCTCAAATCTATTCCCATGAGGTTTTTGCCACTTATGAAACTGCTCTTGCCAAGACCACCAATGATGTCAATCTGCTTAATCCAGTGATCTATTCTCAATCCTCATCTTACTGGATGACAAGCAGTATCTGACACAGCTATTACTCTCTCCTGGTTGACAACACTCTCTTCATTTAGCTTCCAGAACAATACAGTCTCTTGTTTTCCTTCTTTGTTACTGGTGGTTTCTCCTCAGTTCCCCTTACTGGTTCCTCCTGCTTTCCCAATCCTTTACTGTAGAATGCCCCAGAAGATGTCCCTTGGTCCTCTTCTCTCTCTATCCTCAATCTTATTAGTGACAGCACAGATTTAAATACTCTCTGTAGAGGGGAGGAGCAAGATGGCAGAGGAGGAGGGGACCTGGGTTTCATCTGGTCCCAGGAATTCAGCTGGATAGGGATCAAACCATTCTGAACACCTACAAACTCAACAGGAGATTGAAGAAAAGAATAGCAACAACTCTCTGAACAGAAAAGCGACCACTTTCTGGAAGGTAGCACGTGCAAAGAAGTGAATCCAAGGCGATATTTGGGAGGATAGATGGTGGGGGCGGGGGCCTCTGTTGGCCGCTTCTGACAAGTGATAACAGCTGCAGAGCACATAATCAGAACTTTTAGAAGTCGGCTCTGCTGAGGGACATCACTCCAGTGGCTAAGCGGGGGGTGGCACCCTCACTGGGACAGTGTGGTCTCAGGACCCTCGGGGTCACAGAAAGACCAGGGGTGCCTGAGTGTGGCAGAGCTCCCAGGTATTGGAGCAGGGAAGCTGGCTGCAGAGACAGAGCCAAGGAGTGGGCTCTCAGCTCACGGTTGCCATAAACCGTGATCCACGGCACAGTTGGGCCACTGCTCCTCCAGCAGGGACCCAACAAGCGTCAGATCCAGGGAAACTCCCCTTTCTCCCCCGAGAGGAGCAGTGCGGGAGCACACCACAGGGATCTGCTGGGTTTAGAGACTCCACACGGGGTCGGGTGCCAGAGATAGAAACGGTCTGTCACAGGCCAGATGAGCATGGAGTGCGGCCAGAGACCAGGGAGATGGGAGTGACTGACTGCTTTTCTCGGGGGGCTCACTGAGGAGTGGGGCCCCGAGTTCTCGACCCCTCCGGGGTGGAGATTGGGAGGCTGCCATTTTCACTCTCATCCTCCAAAGCTGTACGGAAAGCTTGCAGGGAACAAAAGCTCCCAAGAGCAAACCCAAGCAGATTACTTAGCTGGGACCCAGCAAGGGCGGGGCAATTCTGCCTCCCGCAAAGACATTTGGGAACCACGGCAACAGGCCCCTCCCCCAGAAGATCAGCAAGAACAGCCAGCCAAGACCAAGTTTACTGATCAATGAGAAAGGCAGAACTCCAGGGCTAGGGGAATACTGCACATAGAACTCATGGCATTTTAGCCCATGATTCTTTAGTCTTTCAAGTTAATTTTTTTAATGTCTTTTTTTTTTAATTTTTCATTTTCCCTTTTTCAACCAACATCTTATCAATCCCTTTTTTAAAAAATTTTTTATTTTTCATTTTTAGAGTCATATTCTATCCCATCATAGTAGTTACACTTATTTTTGGTATATATATAAATTGTTCTCTCTTTAAAATTTTGAGATACAGATTCTTCTAACAGATCAAAATATACCCTAAATCTCTAGTGTATGGTTTTGTTCTAGTCTCCTGCCTGATTACATTCTCTCCCTTTTTTTTTTAATCCTCTTCTTTCTTTTTCCAACCAACTTCTTATCTTATCAATTCCTTTTATAAAATCTTTCATAATTTTCATCTTTACAGTCATATTCCATCCCTTCATTATATTAACCCTTATTTTTGTACATATATAAGTATTTCTTTCTTTAAAATTTTGGGAGGCACTTTCTTCTAACAGACCAAAATACACCCAAAATCTAGTGTGTGGCACTGATCTATGCACCAGCCTGATCATATTTGATCATATTCTGGGTTTTTTTGTTTGTTTTCTTTTGTTTTTGTTTGTATTTATCTTTTTCTTTTTCTTTTTTTCTTTCTTCCCCTTTCTTTTCCCCCAGTTTCAGGTCTTTCCTGATTTGTTTAGTGTATATTTTCTGGGGACGTTGTTACCCTGTTAGCATTTTGTTCTCTCATATATCTATTCTCCTCTGGACAGAATGACAAGATGGAAAAAATCACCTCAACAAAAAGAACAAGAGGCAGTACCGACTGCCAGGGACCTAATCAATAAGGACATTAGTAAGATGTCAGAACTAGAGTTCAGAATGATGATTTTAAAGATACTAGCTGGGCTTGAAAAAAGCATGGAAGTTATTAGAGAAACCCTTTCTGGAGAAATAAAAGAACTAAAATCTAACCAAGTCGAAATCAAAAAGGCTATTAATGAGGTGCAATAAAAAAAATGGAGGCTCTAACTGCTAGGATAAATGAGGCAGAAGAGAGAATTAGTGATATAGAAAACCAAATGATGGAAAATCAAGAAGCTGAGAAAAAGAGGGATAAACAACTACTGGATCACGAGGGATAAGTGATACCATAACACGAAACAACATTAGAATAATTGGGACCCAGAAGAAGAAGAGAGAGAGGGGCAGAAGGTATATTGGAGCAAATTATAGCAGAGAACGTCCCTAATTTGGGGAAGGAAACAGCCATCAAAATCCAAGAGACACAGAGAACCCCCCTCAAAATCAATAAAAATAGGTCAACACCCCAACATCTAATAGTAAAAATTACGAGTCTCAGAGACAAAAAGAAAAATCCTGAAAGCAGCTTGGGAGAAGAGATTTGTAACCTACAATACAAACATTGATTGGCAACATACCTATCACCAGAGACCTGGCAGGCGAGAAAGGACTGGCATGATATATTCAGAGCACTAAATGAGAAAAATATGGAGCCAAGGATACTATATCCAGCTAGGCTGTCATTGAAAATAGAAGGAGAGATAAAAAGCTTCCCAGACAAACAAAAACTAAAGGAATTCGCAAACACAAAACCAGCCGTACGAGAAATGATGAAAGAGAGAGCCTAAAAGTAACATAGACCAGAAAGGAACACAGACAATATACAGTAACAGTCACTTTACAGGCAATACAATGGCACTAAATTCATATCTTTCAATAGTTACCCTGAATGTAAATGGGCTAATGCCCCAATCAAAAGACACAGGCTATCAGATTGGATAAAACAACAAGACCTGCTGATATGCTGTCTGCAAGAGACTCATTTTAGACCCAAAGACACCCCCAGATTGAAAGTGAGGGGGTGGAAAACCATTTACCATGCTAATGGACACCAAAAGAAAGCTGGGGTGGCAACCCTTATATCAGACAAATTAGATTTTAAACAAAAGACTGTAATAAGAGATGAAGAAGGACATTATATCCTACTTAAAGAGTCTATCCAACAAGAAGATGTAACAATTGTAAATATCTATGCCCCTAACATGGAAGCAGCCAATTATATAAGCCAATTAATAAAAAAAGCAAAGAAACACGTTGATAACAATACAATAATAGTGGGGGACTTTAACACCCCCCTCACTGAAATGGACAGATCATCTAAGCAAAAGATTAACAAGGAAATAAAGACTTTAAATGACACAATGGACCAAATGGACTTCACAAATATATTCAGAACATACCATCCCAAAGCAACAGAATACACATTCTTCTCTAGTGCCCATGGAACATTCTCCAGAATAGATCATATCCTAGGTCACAAATCAGGTCTCAACTGGTACCAAAAGACTGGGATCATTCCCTGCATATTTTCAGAACACAGTGCTTTGAAACTAGAATTCAAAAACAAGAGGAAAGCCAGAAAGAACTCAAATCCATGGAGGATAAAGAGCATCCTACTAAAGAATGAATGGGTCAATCAGGAAATTAAAGAAGAATTTAAAAAAATTCATGGAAACCAATGAAAATGAAAACACAACTGTTCAAACTCTTTGGGATGCAGCAAAGGCAGTCATAAGAGGAAAGTATATAGCAATACAAGCCTTCCTCAGGAAACAAGAAAGGTCTCAAATACACAACCTAACCCTACACCTAAAGGAGCTGGAGAAAGAACAGTAAATAAAGCCTAAACCCAGCAGGAGAAGAGAAATAATAAAGATCAGAGCCGAAATCAATGAACTAGAAATCAAAAGAACAGTAGAACAGATCAACAAAACTAGGAGTTGGTTCTTTGAAAGAATTAACAAGATTGATAAACCCCTGGCCAGACTTATCCAAAAGAAAAGAGAAATGACCCAAATCAACAAAATCATGAATGAAAGAGGAGAGATCACAACCAACACCAAAGAAATACAAGCAATTATAAGACTATATTATGACCAAATATATGCCAGCAAATTAGAAAATCTGGAAGAAATGGATGCATTCCTAGAGATGTATCAACTACCAAAACTGAACCATTAAGAAACAGAAAAATTGAACAGACCTATAACCACTAAGGAAATTGAAGCATTAATCAAAAATCTCCCAACAAAAGCCCGGGGCCAGATGGCTTCCCAGGGGAATTCTACCAAACATTTAAAGAAGAATTAATACCTATTTTTCTGAAACTGTTACTAAAAATAGAAATGGAAGGAAAACTTCCAAAAACATTTTATGAGCCCACCATTACCTTGATCCCAAAACCAGACAAAGACCCCATCACAAAGGAGAATTACAGACCAATATCTTTGATGAACATGGATGCAAAAATTCTCACCAAAATACTAGCCAATAGGATCCAACAGTACATTAAAAGGATTATTCACCACGACCAAGTGGGATTTATCCCTGGGTTGCAAGATTGGTTCAACATCCACAATTCAATCAATGTGATACAATACATTAATGAAAGAAAGAACAAGAACCATATGATCCTCTCAATAGATGCCAAAAAAGCATTTGACAAAGTACAGCATTCTTTCTTGATCAACACTCTTTAGAGTATACGGATAGAGGGAACATACCTCAATTCATAAAAGCCACCTATGAAAAACCCACAGCAAATATCATTCTCAATGGGGAAAAACAGAGCTTTCCCCCTAAGGTCAGGAACACGGCAGTGATGTCCACTATCACCACTGCTATTCAACGTACTAGAAGTCCTAACCACAGCAATCAGACAACAAAAACAAATAAAAGGCATCCAAATCAGCAAAGAAGAAGTCAAACTCTCACTCTTTGCAGATGATATGATACTTTATGTGGAAAACCCAAAAGACTCCACCCCAAAACTGCTAGAACTCATACAGGAATTCAGTAAAGCAGATGGTATGATACTTTATGTGGAAAACCCAAAAGACTCCACCCCAAAACTGCTAGAACTCATACAGGAATTCAGTCAAGTAGCAGGCTATAAAATCAATGCACAGAAATCAGTGGCATTCCTATACACCAACAACAAGACAGAAGAAAGAGAAATGAAGGAGTTGATCCCATTTACAATTGCACCCAAAACCATAAGATACCTAGGAATAAATCTAATCAAAGAGGCAAAGAATCTGTACTCAGAAAACTATAAAATACTCATGAGAGAAATTGAGGAAGACACAAAGAAATGGAAAAACGTTCCATGCTCATGGATTGGAAGAACAAATGCTGTGAAGTTGTTAATGCTACCTAGAGCAATCTACACATTAATGCAATCCCCATCAAAATACCACCCACTTTTTTCAAGGAAATGGAACAAATGATCCTAAAATTTGTATGAAACCAGAAAAGACCCCGAATAGCCAGAGGAATGTTGAAAAAGAAAAGCAAAGCTGGTGGCATCACAATTCCAGACTTCCAGCTCTATTACAAAGCTGTCATCATCAAGACATTGTGGTACTGGCACAAAAACAGACACATAGATCAGTGGAACAGAATCGAGAGCCCAGAAATGGACCCTCAACTCTATGGTCAACTAATCTTCAACAAAGCAGGAAAAAATGTCCAATGGAAAAAAGACAGTCTCTTCAACAAATGGTGTTGGGAAAATTGGACAGCCACATGCAGAAGAATGAAACTGGACCATTTCCTTACACCACACACAAAAATAACCTCCGAATGTTTGAAAGACCTAAATGTGAGACAGGAGTCCATCAAAATCCTAAAGGAGGGGGGCGGAGCAAGATGGCGGAGGAGCAGGAGACCTAGATTTCGTCTGGTCTCAGGAATTCAGCTGAATAGGGATCAAACCATTCTGAACACCTACGAACTCAACAGGAGATCGAACAGGAGAGTAGCAACAACTCTCTGAACAGAGAAGCGACCACTTACTGGAAGGTAGGGCGTGCGGAGAAGTGAATCCGAGGCGATATTCGGGAGGATAGACGGCGGGGGAGGGGCCTCCGCCAGCCGCTTCTGGCAAGTGCTAGAGCCGCGGAGCACAAAATTGGACCTTTTAGAAGTTGGCTCGGCGGAGGGACGTCGCTGCAGTGGCTAAGCGGGGGGTGGAACCCTCCCAGGACAGTGTGGCCTCAGGACCCTTGGGGTCACAGAGAGACCGGGGGTGCCTGAGTGAGCCAGAGCTCCCAGGTATCAGAGCGGGGAAGCTGGCTGCAGAGACGGAGCAGAGTCGCGGGCTCTCAGCTCGGGGTTGCCATAAACTGTGATCTGCGGCCCAGTCGGAGCACGGCTCCCCCAGCAGGGACCCAACAAGCAGCAGATCCGGGGAGACTCCCCTTCCTTCCCGGGGAGGAGCGGTGCGGGAACGCACTGCAGGGATCTGCTGGGTTTGGAGACTCCACACGGGGTCGGGTGCCAGAGATAGCAACGCTCGATCACAGGCCGGGTGAGTACGGAGTGCGGCCGGAGACCGGGGACACGGGAGTGACTGCTTTTCTCTGGGGGCGCACTGAGGAGTGGGGCCCCGAGTTCTCAGCTCCTCCGGGTGGAGATTGGGAGGCCACCATTTCTGCCCTGGTCCTCCAAAGCTCTACCGAGAGCTTGCAGGGAACAAAAGCTCCTGAGAGCAAACCGGAGCAGCTTGCTTAGCCCGGACCGACAAGGGCGGGGCAATTCCGCCTCCAGCAAAGACATTTGGAAACCACAGCAACAGGCCCCTCCCCCAGAAGATCAGCACAAACAGCCAGCAAGCCAAGACCAAGTTGATCGATCAAGGAGAATGGGAGAACTCCAGCGCTAGGGGAATACTGCACATAGATTCATGGCTTTTTTTTTTTTTACCATGATCCATTATTTCATCAAAGTTAATTTTTGTTGACCGTTTTTTTTTATTTTTCTTTTTCCCTTTTTCAACCAACATCTTATCAATCCCTTTTAAAAAAAAAAAAAAACATTTTTTATTTTTCATTTTTAGAGTCATATTTTATCCCTTCATAGTAGTTACCCTTATTTTTGGCATATATATATAAGTTGTTCTCTCTTTAAAATTTTGAGGTACAGTTTCTTCTAACAGATCAAAATATACCCTAAATCACTAGTGTATGGCTTTGTTCTAGTCTCCTGCCTGATCACATTCTCTCCCTTTTTCCTTTTTTTTTTTTCTTAAATCTTCTTTCTTTTTTCAAACAAATTATCTTACCAAGTCCTTTTATAAAATCTTTTATAATTTTCATCTTTACAGTCATCTTCCATCCCTTCATTGTATCAACCCTTATTTTGTATATATATGTCTTTCTTCCTTTAAAATTTTAGGAGGCACTTTTTTCTAACAGACCAAAATACGCCCAAAATCTAGTGTGTGGCACTGATCTATGCACTAGCCTGATCATATTTGATCATATTCTGCTTTTTTTGTATTGTTTTGTTTTTGTTTTTATCTTTTTTCTTTTTTTTTACTTTTTCTCTTTCTTTTTTCTTTCTTTCCCTTTCTTTTCCCCTGGTTTCAGGTCTTTTCTGATTTGTATACAGTATATTTGCTGGGGACGTTGTAAACCTGTTAGCATTTTGTTCTCTCATTCATCTATTCTCCTCTGGACAAAATGACAAGACGAAAGAAATCACCACAACAAAAAGAACAAGAGGTAGTACCGTCAGCCAGGGACCTACTCAATACGGACATTAGTACAATGTTGGACCTAGAGTTCAGAATCATGACTTTAAAGATACTAGCTGGGCTTGAAAAAAGCGTGGAAGTTATTAGAGAAACCCTTTCTGGAGAAATAAAAGAACTAAAATGTAACCAAATCGAAATCAAAAAGGCTATTGATGAGGTGCAATCAAAAATGGGGGCACTAAATGCTAGGATAAATGAGGCAGAAGAGAGAATCAGCGATATAGAAGACCAAATGATGGAAAATAAAGAGGCTGAGAAAAAGAGAGAGAAACAACTACAGGATCACGAGGGCAGAATTCGAGAGATAAGTGATACGATAAGACGAAACAACATTAGAATAATTGGGATCCCAGAAGAAGAAGAGAGAGAGAGAGGTGCAGAAGGTATATTGGAGCAAATAATAGCAGAGAACTTCCCTAATGTGAGGAAGGAAACAGGCATCAAAATCCAGGAGGCACAGAGAACCCCTCTCAAAATCAATAATAATAGGTCAACACCCCGACATCTAATAGTAAAACTTACAAGTCTCAGAGACAAAGAGAAAATCCTGAAAGCAGCTCGGGAGAAGAGATATGTAACCTACAATGGTAGAAACATTAGATTGGCAACAGACCTATCCACAGACACCTTGCAGGCCAGAAAGGACTGGCAAGATATCTTCAGAGCACTAAACGAGAAAAATATGCAGCCAAGAATACTATATCCAGCTAGGCTATCATTGAAAATAGAAGGAGAGATAAAAAGCTTCCAGAACAAACAAAAACTAAAGGAATTTGCAAACACGAAACCAGCCCTCCAAGAAATATTGAGAGGGGTCCTCTAAGCAAACAGAGAACCTAAAAGCAGCAAAGAGCAGAAACGAACACAGACAACAGACAGTTAACAGTCACCTTACAGGTAATACAATGGCACTAAATTCATATCTTTCAATAGTTACCCTGAATGTAAATGGGCTAAATGGCTATTTAGGCTATCAGATTGGATTAAAAAACAAGACCCATCAATATGCTGTCTGCAAGAGACTCATTTTAGACCCAAAGACACCCCCAGATTGAAAGTGAGGGGGTGGAAAACCATTTACCATGCTAATGGACACCAAAAGAAAGCTGGGGTGGCAATCCTTATATCAGACAAACTAGATTTTAAAACAAAGACTGTAATAAGAGATGAGGAAGGACACTATATCCTACTTAAAGGGTCTATCCAACAAGAAGATCTAACAATTGTAAATATCTATGCCCCGAACATGGGAGCAGCCAATTATATAAGGCAATTAATAACAAAAGCAAAGAAACACATTGACAACAATACAATAATAGTGGGGGACTCTAACACCCCCCTGACTGAAATGGACAGATCATCTAAGCAAAAGATCAACAAGGAAATAAAGACTTTAAATGACACACTGGACCAAATGGACTTCACAGACATATTCAGAACATTCCATCCCAAAGCAAAGGAATACACATTCTTCTCTAGTGCCCATGGAACATTCTCCAGAATTGATCACATCCTAGGTCACAAATCAGGTCTCAATCGGTACCAAAAGATTGGGATCATTCCCTGCATATTTTCAGACCACAATGCTTTGAAACTAGAACTCAACCACAAGAGGAAAGTCGGAAAGAACTCAAATACATGGAGGCTAAAGAGCATCCTACTAAAGAATGAATGGGTCAACCAGGAAATTAAAGAAGAATTAAAAAAATTCATGGAAACCAATGAAAATGAAAACACAACTGTTCAAAATCTTTGGGATACAGCAAAGGCAGTCCTGAGAGGAAAGTATATAGCGATACAAGCCTTTCTCAAGAAACAAGAAAGGTCTCAAATACACAACCTAACCCTACACCTAAAAGAGCTGGAGAAAGAACAGCAAATAAAGCCTAAACCCAGCAGAAGAAGAGAAATCATAAAGATCAGAGCAGAAATCAATGAACTAGAAACTAAAAGAACAGTAGAACAGATCAACGAAACTAGGAGCTGGTTCTTTGAAAGAATTAACAAGATTGATAAACCCCTGGCCAGACTGATCAAAAAGAAAAGAGAAATGACCCAAATCAACAAAATCATGAATGAAAGAGGAGAGATCACAACCAACACCAAAGAAATACAAACAATTATAAGAACATATTATGAGCAACTCTATGCCAGCAAATTAGATAACCTGGAAGAAATGGGTGCATTCCTAGAGATGTATCAACTACCAAAATTGAACCAGGAAGAAATAGAAAACCTGAACAGACCTATAACCACTAAGGAAATTGAAACAGTCATCAAAAATCTCCCAAGAAACAAAAGCCCAGGGCCAGATGGCTTCCCAGGGGAATTCTATCAGACATTTCAAGAAGAATTAATACCTATTCTCCTGAAACTGTTCCAAAAACTAGAAATGGAAGGGAAACTTCCAAATTCATTTTATGAGGCCAGCATTACCTTGATCCCAAAACCAGACAAAGACCCCATCAAAAAAGAGAATTACAGACCAATATCCTTGATGAACATGGATGCAAAAATTCTCACCAAAATACTAGCCAATAGGATCCAACAGTACATTAAAAGGATTATTCACCATGACCAAGTGGGATTTATTCCTGGGCTGCAAGGCTGGTTCAACATCCGCAAATCAATCAACGTGATACAATACATTAACAAAAGAAAGAGCAAGAATCATATGATCCTCTCAATAGATGCAGAAAAAGCATTTGACAAAGTACAACATCCTTTCTTGATCAAAACTCTTCAGAGTATAGGGTTAGAGGGTACATACCTCAATATCATAAAAGCCATCTATGAAAAACCTACAGCGAATATCATTCTCAATGGGGAAAGGCTGAGAGCTTTTCCCCTAAGGTCAGAAACGCGGCAGGGATGTCCACTCTCACCACTGCTATTCAACATAGTATTAGAAGTCCTAGCCACAGCAATCAGACAACAAAAAGAAATCAAAGGCATCCAAATCGGCAAAGAGGAAGTCAAACTATCACTCTTTGCAGATGATATGATACTGTATGTGGAAAATCCAAAAGACTCCACCCCAAAACTGCTAGAACTCATACAGGAATTCAGTCAAGTAGCAGGATATAAAATCAATGCACAGAAATCAGTGGCATTCCTATACACCAACAACAAGACAGAAGAGAGACAAATCAAGGAGTCTATCCCATTTACAATTGCACCCAAAACCATTAGATACCTAGGAATAAATCTAACCAAAGAGGCAAAGGATCTGTACTCAGAAAACTATAAAATACTCATGAAAGAAATTGAAGAAGACACAAAGAAATGGAAAAACGTTCCATGCTCATGGATTGGGAGAATCAACATTGTGAAGATGTCAATGCTACCTAGAGCAATCTACACATTCAATGCAATCCCCATCAAAATACCATCCACTTTTTTCAAAGAAATGGAACAAATAATCGTAAAATTTGTATGGAACCAGAAGAGACCCAGAATAGCCAGAGGAATACTGAAAAAGAAAAGCAAAGCTGGCGGCATCACAATTCCAGACTTCCAGCTCTATTACAAAGCTGTCATCATCAAGACAGTATGGTACTGGCACAAAAACAGACACATAGATCAATGGAACAGAATCGAGAGCCCAGAAATGGACCCTCAACTCTATGGTCAACTTATTTTTGACAAAGCAGGAAAGAATGTCCAATGGCAAAAAGACAGTCTCTTCAACAAATGGTGTTGGGAAAATTGGACAGCCACATGCAGAAGAATGAAACTGGACCATTGCCTTACACCACACAGAAAAATAGACTCCAAATGTTTGAAAGACCTAAACGTGAGACAGGAGTCCATCCAAATCCTAAAGGAGAACACAAGTAGCAACCTTTTCGACCTTAGCCGCAGCAACTTCTTCCTAGAAACATCGCCAAAGGCACGGGAAGCCAGGGCAAAAATGAACTATTGGGATTTCATCAAGATAAAAAGCTTTTGCACAGCAAAAGAAACAGTCCACAAAACCAAAAGACAACCGACAGAATGGGAGAAAATATTTACAAATGACATATCAGATAAAGGGCTAGTATCCAAAATCTATAAAGAACTTATCAAACTCAACACCCAAAGAACAAATAATCCAATCAAGAAATGGGCAGAAGACATGAACAGACATTTCTCCAAAGAAGACATCCAAATGGCCAACAGGCACATGAAAAAGTGCTCAACATCACTCGGCATCAGGGAAATCCAAATCAAAACCTCAATGAGATACCACCTCACACCCATCAGAATGGCTAAAATTAACAAGTCAGGGAACGACAGATGTTGGCGGGGATGTGGAGAAAGGGGAACCCTCCTACACTGTTGGTGGGAATGCAAGCTGGTGCAACCACTCTTGAAAACAGTATGGAGGTTCCTCAAACAGTTGAAATTAGAGCTACCGTTCGATCCAGCAATTGCACTACTGGGTATTTACCACAAAGATACAAATGTAGGGACCCGAAGGGGTACGTGCACCCCAATGTTTATAGCAGCAATGTCCACAATAGCCAAACTGTGGAAAGAGCCAAGATGCCCATCGACAGATGAATGGATAAAGAAGATGTGGTATATATACCCAATGGAATATTATGCAGCCATCAAAAGGAATGAGATCTTGCCATTTGCAACGACGTGGATGGAACTGGAGGGTGTTATGCTGAGTGAAATAAGTCAATCAGAGAAAGACATGTATCACATGACCTCACTGATATGAGGAATTCTTAATCTCAGGAAACAAACTGAGTGTTACTGGAGTGGTTGGGGGTGGGAGGGATGGGGGTGGCTGGGTGATAGACATTGGGGAGGGTATGTGCTACGGTGAGCGCTGTGAATTGTGCAAGACTGTTGAATCACAGATCTGTACTTCTGAAACAAATAACGCAACATATTTTAAGAAAAAAGAAAAAGAAGAAGATAACAGGAGAGGAAGGAAAGGGGAGTATGTCAGAGGGGGAGACGAACCATGAGAGATGATGGACTCTGAAAAACAAACTGAGGGTTCTAAAGGGGAGGGGGGCAGGGGGATGGGTTAGCCTGGTGATGGGTATTGAGGAGGGCACGTTCTGCATGGAGCACTGGGTGTTATGAACAAACAATGAATCATGGAACACTGCACCAAAAACTAATGATGTAATATATGGTGATTAACATAACAATAAAAAAATTTAAAAAAAAATCCTAAAGGAGAACACAGGCAGCAACCTCTTCGACCTCAGCTGCAGCAACTTCTTCCTAGAAACATCGTCAAAGGCAAGGGAAGCAAGGGCAAAAATGAACTATTGGAACTTCATCAAGATAAAAAGCTTTTGCACAGAAAAGGAAATAGTCAACAAAACCAAAAGACAACCAACAGAATGAGAGAAGATATTTGCAAATGACATATCAGATAAAGGGCTAGTATCCAAAATCTATAAAGAACTTATCAAACTCAACACCCAAAGAATAATTGATCCAATCAAGAAATGGGCAGAAGACATGAACAGACATTTTTCCAAAGAAGATATCCAAATAGCCAACAGACACATGAAAAAGTCCTCAACATCGTTCGGCATCAGGGAAATTCAAATCAAAACCTCAATGAGATATCACCTCACACCAGTCAGAATGGCTAAAATTAACAAGTCAGGAAATGACAGATTTTGGCGGGGATGCAGAAAAAGGGGAATTCTTCTACACTGTTGATGGGAATGCAAGCTGGTGCAGCCACTCTGGAAAACAATATGGAGGTTCCTCAAAAAGTTGAAAATAGAGCTACCATACGATCCAGCAATTGCATTACTGGTTATTTACCCCAAAGATACAAATGTAGGGATCCGAAGGGGTATGTGCACCCCAATGTTTATAGCAGCGATGTCCACAATAGCCAAACTGTGGAAAGAGCCAAGATGTCCATCAACAGATGAATGGATAAAGACACTGTGGTATATATTCATATATATATATATATACATATATATATATATGTGTGTGTGTGTGTGTGTGTGTGTGTATATATATATATATATATATATATATATATATATATATATGATGGAATATTATGCAGCCATGAAAAGGAATGAAATCTTGCCATTTGCAATGATGTGGATGGAACTGGAGGGTGTTATGCTGAGCAAAATAAGTCTATCAGAGAAAGACATGTATTATATGACCACACTGATATGAGGAATTCTTAATCTCAGGAAATAAACTGAGGGTTGCTGGAGTGGTGGGGGGGTGGGTGGGATGGGGTGGCTGGTGATAGACATTGGGGAGGGTATGTGCTAATCAGAGCGCTGTGAATTGTGCAAGACTGTTGAATCACAGATCTGTACCTCTGAAACAATACATTATATGTTAAAAATAAAAAAGAAGAAGAAGAAGATAGCAGGAGGGGAAAAATGAAGGGGGGGAAATCGGAGGGGGAGACAAACCATGAGAGACTATGGACTCTGAAAAACAAACTGAGGGTTCTAGAGGGGAGGGGGGTGGGGGGATAGGTTAGCCTGGTGATGGGTATTAAAGAGGGCACATTCTGCGTGGAGCACTGTGTATTATACACAAACAATGAATCATGGAACACTACATCAAAAACTAATGATGTAATGTATGGTGATTAACATAACATAATAAAAAAAAATACTCCCTGTACACAAAAAGCTTCCAAATGCACCTCTCCAGAGAAGACTTCATTCCTGCACTCCTGACTCATATGAACTACCTATTTGGTATCTCCATTAGGATGTCTAACACATACATATTAAATCAACATGTTCAAACTGAGCTCTACCCACAGCCTTTCCCATGTTAAGGGATGGCAATTCCACCCTCTAACTGCTCAAGTTTAAAGTTAGGAGTAAGTTTTAGATCTACTGCTTCTCACATTCCACCTTCAATATTCAAGGAATCCTACTAGTTCTACCTTCAGAGGACACCCAGTTTCTGGCCACCTATACCAGCTCTGTCACTACCACTTAAATTTCCAACACCACATCTCTCCTCTGGGGAGGTAACAACCCATTGTGGATTTCCTTGCATCTGCCCTTGTCCCATCCCCTACAACCAATTGTCTGTACCAAAGTCAGAATGTATCTGTCCAAAACGGTTGCCCATTTTACTCAGATTACAAGCCAAAGCTCTTACAGTGACCTCTAAGGCTCTGTGTGGTCTGTCGCTTGCTATCTTTCTGACCTTCTCTCCTCCTGCTCTACCGATATGCACAGCTCAACACAATGGATTCCTTACTTCAACATACTGGGCTCACTCCTCCACGTGGCTTTTATTCACTCTCTTTCCTTCACCTAGGACACCCTTCTCCAAGGAAGCCACTTGGCTAATCCTCTCACCTCCTTCAAGTCTTTGATCAGATCTTCCCTCCCCTACAGAGCCTACGCCAATTTCCATACTTATGCTGCAAACTGCTTTCACTCACCTCCTGTGCTTTTGACATCCTTTACCTTCTCTACTCTTTCTATTTTATCTACAGGTCTCATCATCTTCTAAAATACTGTGATTTACTTGTTATTTTTATTAATTATCACATTTCCCTGCACTAGATGTCAAGCTCCTTGAGGGAATAGTGTTTGTCTGTTTTTGCTCATTGCAAATCCCCGGCATCTAGAACAGAGCCTGGTTCATCATACTGATGGGGTCTGTGTGGCAGCTCCATCACTGATCTGGCCGAATCTGTGGTTATATGATCTAATTCTAAGGTAATGGATGGATCGCCTAACCCTCCATAATACTTCCATAAATATAATCTCAGTCAATTTGAGTTTTTTAAATATTTTATTTATTTATTTATTTGAGAGAGAGAGAGAGAGCATGAGATGGGGGAGGGTCAGAGGGAGAAGCAGACTCCCTGCTGAGCAGGGAGCCCGATGCAGGATTCGATCCTGGGACTCCAGGATCATGACTTGAGCTGAAGGCAGTCGCCTAACCAACTGAGCCACCCAGACGCCCCAGTCAATTTGAGTTTTAATGGGTTCAGGATTTTTAGTATTAAGTACTTGAAATGCAGCTAAATGTGGAACCATATACCTGAACTGAGAGTTCATCTGGGGTAAGCATTGATAGCCTCTTATGACCATATATACGTCTAACAGGAATACCATTTACACTTGAAGACAGACCAAGGGAGCACCATTACCATGCCAGAAATACACTTCAAATCTTTATTAACACATAGAAAAAGTGAGTGATGAAGACCACACAAAGTACTGCCGCATACAACACGGTTAAAATATTTTAACTTAGAAAAAATTACCTAAACTAAATGCTGGCCATAGCCGTTCAAATAAGAATCAATAAAATACCCACAGGACACCTAGCTTTGAGCAATGTTTTTTCAATGTTGTTTATAATGCCTCTACTTGTAGCTTATTTATTGCAACACAACCTCATGATTCTAGATATATATAGTAATTGATAAATCAGGATATTTAATTAGTTATTGTCCTATGAATTGAAATAGGTCAAATGGTGGGGAAGGAAAACTAGATGAATCAGAGATAAAATTTCCTGTTGTGATTCATTAGGGAAATTCAAACTTAGAAAGAGCCATGAACTATTTATGCTACAAAGGGCATCAGTCAAGGACAAAGAATGTCAATGTTAAACCCAAAGCAAGGTGCATGTGTGTTGAGACTAACAATTTTTTTTAGGATTTTGTTTATTTATTTGAGAGAGAGAGAGAGAGCACAAGCCAGGGGGAAAGGCAGAGGGAGAAGCAGACTCCCCGCCAAGCAGGGAGCCCAACTTTGGGCTCAATCCCAGGACCCTGGGATTATGACCTGAGCCGAAGGCAGATGCTTAACCAACTGAGCCACCCAGGCACCCCGAGAATAACAAATTTTTTATATTCTCTAAGTGTTGCATTATTTCCCTGGTTTAGCCAGGGGAATAGGCATCCATGTAAAAAAAAAAAAAAAAAAAGGAGCAGATCTTCAGGTATGTGGTAAATTTAAATCCCATCTTAAGTATCTTGCTACTTCCAAACAACCTGTGTAATAAGTATAGTGGCAGACCCTGAGCTTTGTTATTAAAACTAATAATAAGGGGTTCCTGGGTGGCTCAGTAAGTTGAGCATCAGACTCTTGATTTCACCTTAGGTTATGATCTCAGGGTTGTGAGATCGAGCCCCTTGTTGGGCTCTATGCTGGGCGTGGAGCCTGCTTAAGAATTCCCTCTCTCCCTCTGCCCCTCCCCTCACTCACACACTCTCTCTCTACTCTCTAAAAATAAAAAAATCAAATAAAAAAATAAACTAATAACAAAAGCTGACAATGGCCAACTTGAAGATGTCATTCAAAGTGTTTTTCCCATTAAAGGATCTGTGGAACACTTCTAGGAGCTCTTTAAAATATATTTTGTATATATTATGCATAAATTATATACATTTATTTATCTGTTACATTAATATATAGATATATATTTATAGAAGGCTTCTATGCTATATTATATATAGCATATATAATCATAAAATATATATCATATATATACATATACACACTATCTGAGCAAAGTATTTCAAATATTGTGGAGGGTGAACCACTTTTTGTGCCATTACTGATCTGGTTAACTACTTAATCTGAACACTTTTAAACTGTAAAACAGACCCAGAACTTGGATTAAAAGGCTGTTCTCCCAATAATCTTCAATGCAACAGTGTCACTCAAATATTGAATGCACCAGACATTCCTACTTCACTGTCATAAATGTAGCATCAAACACTGTAATGACAAGCAAAGGCAGCCTATGTTACATGCCCAAGTGCAATGGAATAATCATGAACTGCTGTAATCATTTTGTGTGTTTTTCATCATGCTTTTGATTGTGTCACATTTCTTGTATTCCACATATTTATTCTCATTAGAAATTTCACTTTACATCAAATGTCACACCAAATAATGCCATCGATCCATTGTCCTTTAAAGGAAAAATAACATCTAAGACTGATGTGAGTTTATGCTAATAGGTATGTACAGGTGTTCCATATGCAGCACCAAAGTAGGATGTTACATTGAACCATAGAGAAGAATGCATCTGGGTCCTTTTTCTATCTCTGTATTCTTTTTTCTATCTTTGTCCAAAACATTAGAAGTGAATCCCAATTTCAGGGTTAGATATATTTTTCCATATGATATATCATCCAAAGGCAGCCAGAGGAACCTGACAAGTATGAGTATGCCAACGCCTAAACTCATTCATTTGAAAAAGATTGATCTCGGGTACCTGGTGGCTCAGTCGGTTGGGCATCTGCCTTCAGCTCAGGTCATGATCTCAGGGTCCTATGATCAAAACCCACATCAGGCTCCCCACTCAGCAGGGAGTCTGCTTCTCCCTCTCTCTTTGCCACTCCCCTCCATTCATGCTCTCTCTCTCTCAAACAAATAAATAAAATATTTTTAAAAAAACAAAAATAAATTGATCTCCTGCTATAGGCCTGGCAATATGTTAGGAACTAGGGATAAAGCAGGACATAAGATAAGTGTGGTTCTCAGAGTCTACAGTTCAATAGAGAATAAATATTCAATCAATATCTATTGACTGGATGAATGAACTGATGCATTTAAGTACACAAAGAGTATCATGCAGAGAAAGTACAGGCTGTGACCCAGGCCTTCAGGGGATAGGGTTCTGTGAATACTCACTGTTAGGGCCACTCCTCACACTTCATCTCTCCTTCTGGTATTTTCTCCCAATCACATATAGAACGAGTCTTAAGAGAAGAAGCAGGTTGCAAATGAGGTCAATATTGAAGATGACTCCCCAGTTTTCCCACTATCTGAAGTCTGTCTTTACCTAGCAACTCAGGGGTGTTCAGTAGGACAGAAAAGTAGTGAGGCAGTGCAAGCTGCCCACAGATTGAGAACCAGTACACAACACACTAATTTTGGAAACCTGTGCGTAGCTCCCATCCAGTGATGGAAGTCATCCTACCTCTCCATAATCTCCTCTCAGATGGCTCCAGACCTCTATTCTGCAACATGGACAGTTGGTACTCTACACATAAAACTTATTTCTGTATCTTCTTATGCTTCTCACTGTTTTGTTCTGTGTAGACAGAAGCCCCTCAAAGGGAGATATCTTAATTTTTACCACCTGCTTTCAGGGCTTCTCAAAGACTTCATGACTACTAAACAAGTTTACAATGGATTGATTTCTATCAAAACAGCCTCTCATGCAACCTACTTTAGTATATCCTATACATAATCTAATCCGGCCATAATGTCTTGTACCATCCCCCAAAAGCAGAGATTCTTGGATTCCTCTCATAACTACAACATAATAACTCATTCCGTTAATAATTATCATACT
The DNA here is from genome assembly GCF_037043125.1 of Eumetopias jubatus. Taxonomy (NCBI): domain Eukaryota; kingdom Metazoa; phylum Chordata; class Mammalia; order Carnivora; family Otariidae; genus Eumetopias; species Eumetopias jubatus. The sequence goes on along the minus strand of NW_028274810.1, from coordinate 184,850,924 downwards.
CTGCTGGGCAGATTGTACCAGATCCTGGAACGTAATCAATTAATATTGAGCACTGAGTGTTATTAGTATGTGTTCTTGCTAATCAGGACTAGCATTCTCCCATCTGAGGCCAACCTGTAAGCATTCTCTTAAATCTCTGCCTAACTGCCTTCCAAACTGGGAATACTATATTCGAAGCACATTATAAACAATGCAGACTGGTTGTGTCCAAAACTGCTCATTAATCCTGACTTTTTCATGAAAAAATATTTGTGAAATTTAAAAGAATATAATAACGTGAACATGCCAAGTAAGCTTTGAGGGCTATATGTTGCATTTATTTTTTTTGAAATACAAAAAATGTTACGGATCTGCAACAGGCATTTCTGGTAAAACTCTGGATGTTTTCTAGGGCGTTGTGATTAAATAGTAGTTAGAGATTCTGATTCTGGATTCGTTTGTTGTTTCTTTCTTTCAAAGCCCAAAACCTTCTGGCACCCAAAACTGGCAGAGCCGCCCATCCATTTAAAGCCTTCTATCAGATTACCAGGACCGTGTGATGTCATCCACAAAGCTGGATTCCATTTACAGCAGTTTGTATCCAGTACAAAGCTTCTCATAAATAAATAGGGCTAGAGGCATGTTTGGATGGCAGAGGGCAGCCTCCTGCCCCATTCTCACTGAAAGGTGGTCCTGGTTTAGTACAGATATGGTTTACTGGCAAAAACAAAAACAAACAAACAAAAAAAACCTGAAACCAAAAACAAAAAACAAGAAGCAAAAACAAAATAAAAACACTCTGTTATCATCTAGTTAAGTGGTGGGATGTTCAGACATGAAGCATGAAGCTCAAGGAAACATTTTAGCTTAATCTTGAAGGCGAGTGATTTACTTTGTAGTGTTTCAAGGCATTTTATTTTTTTATTTTTATTTTTTGTATGGCAGAACAGCTTGTGTGCTTGGAATCACTGAGACACAAAACATCTTGTCCAAAAGACACCAAGAGAAGAAACAGAGATGAAAGGAAAGAAAAGCAGAAGGGGAGATTTTCACATGAAGCGAGAGCAATCCTCTAGGATGAGTCTAGTCACTCCTAAGGGCGAGAAGCAGAAAGAGATCCTCCTCTAAGGATATTTATTTAGATTATTTGGGGAAGTGGAGGTAGAGATCTAGAACAGGAATGTGCTGCATTAAAGAGGAATTATACCTTCTCAAACCCTGACACAGAGTACAAAGCCCTCTGGAGATGGGGCCCAAAGGGGACACACCCCGGGGAAGGACACATTCTGGGAGTGAGCATCCTGCTTCTGATGAAGAGGCACAGACAGCTTGTCTGGAAACATGAAGTACACACTTTCCAGCAAACCCTTCCCTTGTAAAGCCTGTGTTCTCTTTTTCCACCACTGAACCAGAAGCAGGCACTTGACCTTTATATTTTGAAACTAGAAGGGAAGAGTAAGTTCAAAGGGAGACTTCTATTTCAGGGCTCAGCCTTCAAATTAACTTGACTGTATTAGAAAGATGAACAGGCAGGTGTGGGTCTAAATGTGCCCTCCTGTTAGTTGTTTAAAGAATAAAGAACACTATCATTCCCACCTCTTTGCCTTGCTTTCTCCAGGAAGAATAGACAGAAAGAAATATTTTAAAAGTTAATCCTTGTGTTCTGCTATGTATTCAACAGTATGTATGTATTCAACAAATAAAAAGATCTGAAAAAAACAGTTGGCCGTCCTCACCTTGATGATTTTTAACTTTTAGACATTATTTACACCTGAAATTGTTCCTTTATACCATCCTCAGAATATGATTAACACATTCCACCTTTTGGATATGTCAAGTCTGTAAATCAGGGTTGGAATTCTCAAAACATAAATAGACAGTATGTTGAAAACTACACATGTCAGCATAATTATTACTTATTTATATTTCCTAGAAATTAATGTCCCCTCATGGTTATTTTTTTTGTAGCAATCAAACAAAGTTTTGATTTTAGCAGCAGAATCCCTAAGTGCCTCCTGGATGTTATGACCATTAGTCATAGTATTTTAATGGACAGCTTACAGACAATTTGCCGGAACAAGGTCTTCAAGGAATCCCCCAATCTGTCTCTAGACTCCCATCCCAACTTCATATCCTACCAATCTCCCGCCCAACTTCTTTCCTTCTTCCCCACTGCACCCATCCTCCCAAAACACACACACACACACACACACACACACACACACACACACACCAGCCTACTTGAGAGTCCCTGACCAGGCCACGCACTATCTTTCATAGCTACACACCTTAATTCAAGTCCTCCCTCCAATCTCCAATAACACCCCATCCCTCTGTCCTTCCAACAGTCTGTCTAAGAACCTACACATTCTTCAATTTAATATTCCTTCTTCAATGGGGGCTTCTCAGAGCTGCCTCTCCCCAAATGTAATTTGAATTGCTTTTGTTTTACTTTTGAACATTCATGCCCCTCTTGCAAAATTTCACAGTGGCTGCCATGCACCTTTATTTTATGTGTGTTAGAGTGTGTGTGTGTGTGTGTGTCACTACCACCAGATCCCTTAAAAATGGAATCATTTCACAAGCCACTCTGGATATCGTCAGTGCCATGAATATAGCAGAATATCAGTAAATACTCCTGGAATTATTGGAGAGGATGAAAGAAATTGCACTTACAGTTAGTTAATTCATTCGAATTGAAAAGAAATACCAGGTTACTAATACCTTATATTGACTATACTTTTGTATAAATGGTTTATTTTTTTAAAGATTTATTTGAGAGTGAGAGAGAGCGGGGGGAGGGGCAGAGGGAGAGGGAGAGAGAGAATCTCAAGAGACTCTACGCTGAGTACGAGCCTGACGTGGGGCTTGATATCATGACCCTGAGATCACAACCTGAGCTGAAACCAAGAGTTGGACGCTTCACCGACTGCATCACCCAGGCACCCCATAAATTGTTTCGTTTAATCCCTCCAATAATCCTCTTCCCATTTCATGATAGAAAAGTGAGAATCAGAGGATTTAATTGGAGAATAACTGACATCTAGGACATTGATTGGCCAGATTAAACTGGAAAGACTAGATATAAAGTCCACAGAAGCGGGCAGGGATCTAATGCTTGCCTCAGAAACTCCCATCACGGCTAAGAAACGCATAACTAACTGCTACTGCTCTGCATTTGTGATATCCAGCACAAACACAGGCATAGCTGCCTAAGAAGGGATAGTGAACGGTTCTGCAAAGTACAAAGGGGAAAGATCTCAGATGGAATCCCTGGCCTCCCGCTTCACCTGCTCCTGCTCTGCCAGGCTTTCTCTTGCTCCCTGAACCCTCTCACCTAAGGCAATAGTAAACAAATGGAGAAAACTAGGGTGTTTTCTAGTTCACGTGTTGAAAGTATACCTCCCCAAAGCTAATGCAATGAAGCAAATACATAATCACTCTGCATTTATTTCAGTGATGAATGGAACAGTCCCAAGAGCTGAAAGTATTCTGGGAGAGGCTAAGGGGCCCCTGACCAGGGTGCCGTAATAGAGAGTTCCACACTTAAATTAGGAAAATCTGTCATTCTCTGCCGCGTCCTTAGGAAAGGGTCCTCACAAACATCAGCGCCTCTTCTGTGCCTCATGAGCCTCCTCATTCAACACACCCTCTGATATAGTTAACTCCACACCCGAGACTTGATCATGGAGAAAGAATCCAAAATGTAGATAAAGATGCACAACATTGATCACCTTCTTTATCACAGAACAACTACAGGTAATGAAAATGTCCACCCAACAATAGGGGGTTGGTTAAATAGAATAAGACAAAATATCACACAGTCATTGAAAATTATTTTTATAAAGCATGCTCAACGCCTGCTAGAATTTATATTATACAGTGTTAGTTGAAAAAAATTAGAAAGCAAAAACACAGTTACGCACAATGTGTGTTCAACTGCCCTACCATATTGACTAATTTAGAGTCTGGAAAACAAGCACAATGTCCCCGGATGACAGCATATACTCTCACCATTCTATATCCTTTCTGTCCTCAAACCCACAAAAAGCTATGAAAGATAAATGTTTTGTCTTTCAACTAGTATAATTTAAAAAACTTTCTAAACAGAAGCACTTTGAAAATACATTCAATAAAAATTAAAAGATTTAATTTAAGTATGTCACCATCATTCCATAAGAAGTTATGTTAGGTTTATGGGTATTTTCCTTCCTTCCTTCCTTCCTTCCTTCCTTCTTCCCTCCCTCTTTCTTCCTTTTTTATCTTTTTGCCTTCTATCTCTAAACTGAGCAAGTCCAGAGATTTTGAAAACTCCACTAGTGGTAGATATAATGGAAAAGTATCATCTTCAAGATCTGTCAGCCAAGTTATTTTTAGCACCTTCCCTCTTTTCTTCTGTGTCTCTGAGAGTTAAAGTGACCCTTGTTTATGTAAAAGGATCTCAATACCAGCGTATCACCAGTACCAACATGCTTGTTCTACTAGAGCATTCCCCTAGGTCTGAGGTTAAACAAAATCCAAAATCATTATCTTTGATGCCCTGGGCAATGTGATGTCATCTTTCTCCTAAGGGGTTTATCTTTTTCTACTTTGTTTTGAATTCCTTTCCCTGAAAGACTGTCCTATTTTTATAGGTCATACCTATTTTGTGGAGAAGTTTGCTTCTCCAAAAACAAAAATTTCATTTCATTATCTTCATGATTCCACCACTTTTTAAGGACACACAAAATGCTGATTTTTCTCAAGGCTACTGTTGTAATAGGGATAAAATGTATTTGTTCCTAGCAGTTACCATGATACAAGCAGAGAAATGCTTAAACTGACTTGCTTGCCAGAGATGCTTAAGTAGATATTTTGACAACGTAGAATATTTTCCATCATGTTAAAAAAAGAAAACCTGGGTTGGTGAACACAGGTCACTTCTATAGTTGTCAGGAAAAACGTCACTAGCAGTGATTGAAAATAACTTACTGTTTTTAATCAACTTAATCAGCACTGACATTCACATTGTCACTTAATTTATAATCACTGGCCCCTCCCTGATGCCAGGCACTACTGTACAGTATACAATGGTGACAAAGTTAGCATGGGGTCTGCTTCAAGGAGAGAATGGGGGAGGGAGAAGAACCAACTTAAATCAATAAAATCACTACTGGTACAATCTTTTTGCTAGATCGTTTGTTTTGAAAGTGTGAGCTTATTCCCATGGGATTGATATATAGAGAGCTATTGGAGCATAAGGACCATGAGAAGAGGTTTGTCTTGCTTATGGGCAACACTATGTGCAAGGAAAACTGAGTGAACACAGAAAAGCTGCCCGTGGCTGAGCCAGGTCAACCAGGAAAACAAATGAACAGTCACACACCTTGAGTATCTACCTGCTCCCTTGGCCGCCCCCTGATTAGGAGCAGCCACCCACAACTAACATCACACTTCCCTTCCCTTCCGCATCAAACTACCTCTTTCCACCACTTGGCAACAACACACAAGCCGCACACAGACCTCTAACTCCACTTCCACAAGCAAATACTGACCTCCAAGTGGCAAAGTGCCATCACACTTCTGGCATTTATTCATGTCGCTTACTCATTTAACAAGTGTAAAGTAGGCTAGCATTTTTATTTGGATTCTATCTTCCTTTTAATGTGTCACTGACAGTCTTGAGTATTGTGCTCTGACCCCTTTCCCCATAAGCCCTGTGGTGTTAATGGTGATTTTGCATAGCGCCTTTTGGCAAAACGAAGGTTAGTAATTGCTGTTTGGAAGGAAAGATGTTAAGGAGGTAAGACAGAGAAGAACAGGGAGATCTATTTGTACGGTCAGGTCCAGGAAGGCCTTTTTCAAAAGATGACCTTGAATGAAAACCTAAAGGACACAGAGTCACCAATGCTGGGTAGGTGGGTGTCTAGAGAAGATGGAGGAACCGGCAGAAATCAAAGGCCCTGAAAAAGTGTGAGGCTGCAAGCCCCGGGGAGACCAGAGTTCCAGGTGGTAAAGAGGAAGCCAGGAGGCTGGAGTTGGGGTGGAGTTGGGTCCCAGCCTGGTTGTGAAGTGACAGATATCCACTGAGATGGAATGAGAAGCCCTCAGGGCTCTAACAGGGGAGCAGCCAGACCATGCTCTTCTGTTAGGAGGCTCTAGTGGCACATGGTAAAGTCACCAAAAGGAAGTGGGCAACAGGGAGTGCAGTGAACCTACAAACAGAAGTTGCTTTTTTCTTGGACACATAGTGACATATTCCAGAAATGGACTGGAGAAAGTCTTCTGAGTGATGGAATGTTATGAGGCTATAAAAGGAGAAATCAAGGATGCAGTGATAAGCTACCCGATCATCTTTGGTGGCATCAACACATATCTTTTTTTTTTTTTTAATTTTTTTTTAATTGCATCAACACATATCTTAACAAACACCACTGCCATCAGTCCTCCCTAAAAGCTTTGATCACATGCTATGTGCCTTACATACATGAACCCCTTCCATCTCAAGCACAGAGAGGGGATATTGCTTTGTGTCAAGTATCTAGAAAGTAATAGCATGGGAATGAAAATCTGTTGGCCCCTGGAGAGCCCAATCTTCCGCCCCCTCATGTACATGTGCACAGAGTGAGGAGGCTGTGCGGCAAAGTTGTCAAAGCTGGCTCTGTGCCCACTTTCCTGTGGTGTAACATATAAATAGACATATTTTACCACTTTCCTCTCTTATCCAAATAGAATGTTCTCTTCTGGTTAGAATGTTCTCTTCTGGTTGACTAGAGGCAGGTACTAAATGACAGTGTGCCATTCTAGGAAAAAAGAATTGATGGTTATAAAAATGGGTCCCTTTCCCCCTGAAAGCATGCTGCTTTGCATAGAAGCTAGGATAAAGGAGGGAGTGTTTGGACACGACATCTGGTCTATTTCTTCAGGCTAACATAGCTTCAAGGTGAGACACCTGCCATCATTACTATCTCCACGTCCATTAGGCAAACATTTACTTCGTGCTGGTCTAAAATATGACTTACCAATCTGTTAGGAAGAAAACCAAAGAAGTCAACAGGTGAATCTCCCCACAAAAGTCCAAAATGCACTATTTACAGACAGCATTCTATCTTTCAAGACAGAAGATAAGGCTCCCCTCCTATATGTCAGTGTACCAGGTGCAGTTAGACCTTCTTTAAGGGGAAGAACAAAAAATAATCAGGAAATCTCTTAAAATAATAGCCATAAAGAAGGAGACTGAAAACATAGTGGAAATGTGTCCAATTCTGACATTTGAGGTGAATGTGCCCACCCCCATTGATTTGTCTGCCATTGTGCACTCTATTTCAAGGGACAATGACCTGGCAAGAAAGAGAAATGATGGGCAATAAGTGGACCCAACCAGGGAATGCTAGACTCCGAGGACAGCAGCTGAACAATGGATGCAGACATGGGCTTTTCCCAACACACATGCCCACTGGGCCCATGCCACAGCCAACAGTGGTATGGAGTGCTACAGAAGGAAAGCTACCCACTAAACGGTGCAAGTGCAGCCTGGCCCATCTGTCATAAACATTAGGTCCAAAGGCCACAGGTGCAGACGGTACTAAAAAGTAAAAATTACACTAGGGCTGAGACCACTTGATAGAACAGGAAGAAGCAAAATCTAGGATTGGTTTCCAATCAATAAATGGGCTAACAACAGTCTATTCATCTTTAGCACCTGTTGTTTCTTCCTCTCTGGTTCACCATGAATAAAACAGTTTTATTTATAAAAGATGTTGTGTGTACCCAGGACCAGCCTTTTGCCTATTGTGAACTAGGCAAAGTTTGTCTTTGGTATCCTCCCTGGCCAGCTGGCCAATGCTACTTCCTTTCTCTCCCAGCAGGTGTCAGGACCCGCTTCCTGCGGCCAAAACACCCACCCAGAGCCTTCTCTCATTCTTCTGATTTCACAAATGTTTCTTTAACACCTAGAATGCAAATCACCACACGAAACACGAGGCGAGAGGTTGAAAGAACTGTAAACACAGCCATCGCCCATCGCTGACACACTAATGAGAGATGCAAACACAGACACTGGTAAGCAAAGTACACACATTTTTAGTGGTCTAATAGTAGTGCAATAAAATGGCCATGAAACCCTGGAGGAAAGAAAGTCAATTCCAAATGGTGAAATTCGAAAAACCCTAGGGAAGAAGTAGAATGTGAACTATGGCTTGAAGAATGGGCAGAACTGGGAAGGATCATGACTGGCAGAAAAGATGAGGAAGGGCGTTCCAGTGGAGGGAAGGGTAAAGAAGCAAGGACATAAAATTTGGAGGGCTTAGGTAGTGGTAGAGAGGCAAAGGACCACAGTTGTTTTGAATTCTGGGTCCACCAGAGACTAGCCGTTTGAACATAAAAAAATAACTTCTCTGAGCCTTAATTTCCTCATCTGCAAAATTAAAATGCACTCAACACAATTTATTAAGGATGTTACATGGGCCAAGCTCTGTGGTGGGTGTTGAGGGTACAACTGAATTAAGAATATCTACCTCAGAGGTTTTATGTTAGGATTTAAGAAGATGTATGTGAAGAACTTAGCAGAGTATCTAGCAAAGAGTAATTAAATAAATAGCTACTGATGCCTATGGAGGTTGTGCTGGTAGTGATGACAATGGAGGTGGTGAGGATGGAAGAGGTTAAGTGGGTGGTGGCAGAGGTGGGGAAGTGGGTGGTGGTACAGTGGGGGGCGGTGGTGGAGGTGAAGTGGGTGGTGACAAAAATCTTTCAGAATCTGTGATAGGGGAGGGAAATGCAGACAGGAGGCGAGTCATGTGGGGCAGCATTGCAGTCCTGAACAAGGTGCCTCAAAATGCATTTTCAATTTGTAAATCCCATTTTCTACTGACTTACTATGTGAAACTGGAGATCTTTCTTCCTCTAGGAAAAAAACTTATTCCAGAACAAAACAAAATCACAGCCAGGAGGGCACTAATTTTACATATTTAAGGGAAATGAAAAAAAAAATCACAAAACCATTAATACTTCTGATCTAATGCACACCTCTACATACTCATACTGTGTAGCACTCTCTCTCTACCTACTCAGAACAGAGGTCACAGGCTACTGCCAGAACAGTCTAAATATAATCCCCATCAGATCATTCTCCTGCCCCCAAATCTTCACAGCACCCGTTAATGCCTGATATCCTCCACCATAATGTCCCAAAGGCACCCCTTCCCTCCCCTAACCTCAACAAAGGGCATCGCAGTCTGGCTACAAACACGGGCATCCTTGTCCCTTACCTGCAGCCATTCCCTTGGTAACTTCTGTCAGTTTTACCTATCAAATCCTCCTTTTGTGGGTGGTTGAGTTTTAAACCTTGCTATAATTGGCCTTCCCTCCTCCAATCTCCTGAATATAAAAAAGAAATTCCTTTAGAAAAACTTCACAATGTAGATTGGGAAGGTGAAGGTAGGGAGTAATCCTCAAAACCTACAGAAAAATGTCTTCAGAATATTCTTGGGTCATATCTCACATCTTGTGAGAATTCCAGACTACTCATCCATTCTTTCCCCACTCCAGCCTGAGCTAACTCTTTTCAGAGTCTAGCTCCCTCTTCAACCTTCTCTTTCCTTTATTTCACTTCTCAGAGACGTTTTGATTTTTGTATTTTTGAATTCCTATGCCCTTCCAGCTCTGCAAGAGGAAAGAATGTCCCTACAAGGCTTACCTTCTTCAAACACTGGGGGAGAGGAGGTCAGAATGCTAAATTTACATCTAGTAATTTTATTCCTGAAACAGTATGGCGGTTCCTCAAAAAATTAAAAACAAAAATGCCACATGAGCCAGTACTTACGCTACTGGGTATTTACCCACAGAAAACAAAAAACACTAATTCAAAAAGATATCTGCAACCCCATGTTTACTGCAGGATTATTTACAAAAGTCAAGATATGGAAACAACCCAAATGCCCATTGCTAGATGAATGGATAAAGAAGATGTGGTGTGTATACATACAATAGAATGATTACTTAGCCGTAAAAAAAGAATGAAATCCTGCCATTTGCAACAACATGAATGGATCTTGAGGATATCATGCTAAGAGAAATAAGTCAGACAAAGACAAATAGTATATGATTTCACTTACATGCCAAATCTAAAGAACAAAACAAATGAACAAATAAAAGGCAGAATTAGACCTATAAATACAGAGAACAAACTGGTGGTTGCCAGAGGGGAGAGGGCTAAGGGATAGGCAGAATGAGTAAAAGGGAGTGGGAGGTACAGGCTTCCAGTTATGGAATGAATAAGTCACAAGGATAAAGGTACAGCACAGGGAATACAGTCAGTGGTGTTATAATAGGGTTGTGTGGTGACAGATGGTAATTACACATGTGTCCTGAGCTTACATAAGGTATAAAGTTGCTGAATCACTATGTTGTACACCTGAAACTAATGTAACACTGTGTATCAACTATACTTTAATTAGAAAAAATGTAATTTTTTAAACTTACCAAAAAAATGAAACAAAAAAAATGATAGGCTTAAAAAGATAAATGAACAAGTTCACACACACACACACACACACACACACAAACACACTCACCACACAATTATTCTTGTCCCAAAACTAACATGGGAGCAACCCAGCATTTAATGCACTGTCAGTGTGCTTGACTGCATGCCTCACCCACAGGCTTGTTTTCCCTCCAAGCAGGAGAAAACCTCTGTAAGCAAAGGGCCTAGAGAATACTGCTAAACGAGTGAAAATTGTACCTTTCCCCAAACCAGTCCTCTGTGCTTGGTATAAACTGTTGACTTTTAAAAATGAACATGCTGGTCAACCAAAGGGAAAAGAATCTAAAGAAACAGGACAGTGGCAATGAGTCAGGACCCAGAGCGGATTAGCACAGAGAGGGGAATACAAAGCAAGGGGGTGGAAATTTTGTAAGGTGCGTCACAGGGCAAGTCTGTCATTTGAAAATGCTGTCAGATCAAATTTCTAACTATGGATGTCACAGGGTGTCCTGGCTGGGTGGGAGCGGGACTTCAAATTCTTCCAGCCAGTGGGGACCATCACCACCATGTACCCTGTACTTTCAACCAACAGCGATTCACTAAGCACCTACTATATGTCCAGGACTGTTCTAAGGGCTGGGTCAGAACAATGAACAAAAGAGACACAATCTTATTAAGCAAATAAACAACAAAGATGAACAAAACATATGTATTAAATTCAAGAAGGAGAAGAGCTTTAGAGAGCAGGGAAAGGAAACAGCCAGTGGGGTGAGTTGGTAAGAATAGGGGTAGAGGGGTTCGGTTTCGTCAGGTGGTCTGGAAGATGTTCATGTGAGGATAACATTTCAGTTAGGAAATGCGGGAGCAATGGAGCCATCGAGATATCTAGGGATGATCCCAGCACCTCATAAGTAGGCCTGGACTGTGGCTCAGGCATGCCTGAACCACATGTGATGAATGTCAAGTTCAACAGTAGAGAGAAGCCAGATTACAGAGACTGTGGTCCATGAGAAGAAGCCATCCTGAGGGAGGGAAGAGACTGACATGCAAACTGGAATTCAAACAGAAGAACCCCGTGAAGCATGGCGACTATTTCAGATCCTGCGTGGCAACTAGCCAGACCTATGCTGGAGGATGAGTATTGGAATATGCTGGAATGACAGTATTCTCTATTATTCTGGAATTTGGCAATTCAAGCAAACTTGAGGAAATAAACCAAGAAACTAAGCCTATGAAACTAAATTTATGAAGACCTTTTACTAAATTACTGAAAATGATGAGATGCTTACGGAAGTAGAAAAGTATGCCAAATATATAGAATATGAATACCTATAATATGTACATATACAGAAAATGGGCACAAATGAAAATAAAATGGTAAACAGAATTTCTAACTCTTAGTACGGTTTTAAGGGACTTATACATCCACAACTTCAAAAAGGAAGTGATGTATCACTTGGCAAATTACAAACACAAAAAGACAGAGACTCTGGGGAGAAGAGCAAAATTTTCCCTCCTAACAGACCAGACACAGTCATGGAAGGAAACAGCTTCTAGTCCAACATTTGATTTAATTCATCTAGTGGTAACTGTACATCTTTTGATAGTGTAATGGTTTAATAATCAGTTTGGCTTTCAGATAAATTATATTGATTTATCAGTTTTGAACAGCATCTACCATTACCTTGTTACAACAACGAATATTCCCCCTTATCTTTCCTCTGATTTTCTCCTGTCCTCTGAACTCTCCATGTTTATTAATAATTGTATTATGTTGATCTAAGTTTAAAGCACCCCTATTTCTGTGAACTCCATTTTCACAGGGGGTTCATCTTCACTCTCTTTAAAGAGATGGATACTCACCTCTATCCCTTCACTCCCAACTGAACAGCTGACCTTTATAACCAGATATTTTCTTCATGAACAGCTTAAAGGAACTAATTTCCCTAGTTCATGAAACTTTAAAATGTTTATTTGTTATATGTATTATGTGAATAACAACATGACTGGGTATTTAAATTCTTGAGTTCTACTTTCCCTAAAACTTTCTTTATTGCCTTTTCTTTGAATCATACTACAAAGAAGTCCAAGGACAGCCTAATTTTATTTTATGTATATATTTGTTCTTTTTTTATTGCAGTAAATTTTTCTCCTATCACACACACACACACACACACACACATATATGACAGCATTATTCCAATTTTGTGTCAGCACTGCCTGCCCTCCATTTTAATTTTCTTTAGCTAATTACTTCTATCTCCCCCCAACCTTTTTTCTGCATTCAAAGGAATTGTGTCAAATATCTCCTCTGTCACCCATCTGGTTTTCAAATAAATCGCTATTCTGTTTCTTGATTATTCTAATGTATTTATCAGTTCTTTGGTGGTATTTTTAGATCTTTGATTTGTTTTTAATACTAGAATCTGTTTCCATTAAATTAATTACGTGTATTTGTTAATCGATTTTGTTTCACTGAATAATGATCTATTTAAGTTTTTTTATTTTACTCAAAAAATTAAAAACTATCTTTATATGTATCAAAATTACACATTTACATAGTCTGGATAATGTCAGAAAGGGTTTCATTTTTTTTTTTAATAAAAGTGCCTTGTGTCTGTTCTTCTCCCTCTTCAGATGCTGCTATTTTTCCTTCTACTTAACTCTTTTGTTTTTTTACCTACATGTTTTTAAATCATATGCTTGAACTGATTTTATTTTCATCCATTAACTATGGAAAATCCACTTTGGATTTAAGATTTAGCTTTCCTTTCCCCTCTTCCACCCAGTACATGCAAGATCCTACCCCCATCCTCAGATAATTTTACCATAATTTTTCCCATAATTGTCCATTCATAATTCTGAATGGTCATACTAATGTCATCATTCAGGGTTGAGAATGCAGCAATTATGATTGGTTTCCCTGTTTACTCAACTTTGTGTTTTCCTGGAGAAGCAAAATAGAATAGTGGCTAAGTGCATACATTGAGTATTAAATGTCAACTACAACACTCACTGGCTTTGAAATGTTGTTTCAGTTACTTAACCTACTTGTGCTTCTATTTCCTCATATGTAAAATTCGGACAACAGCAGCTACCACAGAACAAGTTCATAGAGACGAAATGTTTAGAGGAGCCCCTTGCACATGCTAGCTGGGATTGTACATTACTATCAGGGATGGACTTCCTGAATGCTTTGAAGCTTTAAGTTTCAAGCCTCCTCATCTTTAAAGGCCCAGGAATGCCCTCGGAAAGATCCTGGTGATGCGTTCACATGCTTATATGCTTTTTGTAAAATTTGAAAAAATAAGGGGGTGCCTGGGTGGCTCAGTCGGTTAAGCATCTGATTTGGCTCAGGTCATGATCCCAGGGTCCTGGGATGGAGTCCCGCATCGGGCTCCCTGCTCAGCGGGGAGTCTGCTTCTCCCTCTCCCTCTGTGATCTCTCTCACTCTCTCTAAAATAAATAAATAAAAATATTTTAAAATTTTTGAAAAAATAAAATAGTATAACCATAATTGATCAGCGCCATCATCTCTGACACTCCAACGTCCCTCCCATCTCACTTCCTCCCCACACGAGAGTTTTTATTTTGCTATCATGTTTTTTATTTTCCAGAGTTCTCTTGTTCTCTAAATGTCTGGTTTCATAATTGTATCTCTAGAAATATTAATAATAGTGTATTTTTTTAAGTTTCTTTTCTCTTTGTTACTTCCATCTCCTCTAAGCTGCTTGCTCCGTTTGCTAGTTTTGCTTAGGGGCTTTCTTCATTTCTTTCTTAGCTGTTGATATTTAAGACTGAGGGACTGAAGGGCTGAGGGGGGCTTGTTAAACTGTGAGCTGCGGGGCAGCTGGTCCTCCATTGTCAGTATCCACAGGATCTTTCTTCTCTAGCTCTTCAGCTGGTCCCATATCTTTCTGGATCTGAAAGGCCTGGCTGCTAGTATTATAGGAGCTAAGTGAGGGAAGATAGTGTCTCAGCCTCCAGAATGCAAATACCCACTTGATCTACTTGACTTCAATGTATACAAACTCAAGTGCAACTTGGGTCCTTTGTGAGAGAGATCCTTTTGCATTATCAGCTTCAAAAAATAAACCCCATTAGGTGTTAGTCTCCAGACTGTACAGCTTGAAAGAGGGAATACTGGAGGTACCACTCTATTATATACACTTGCAATTGGAGCTCCTTATTTAAGCTCTCCTCTTTTATTCCCCACTTGTAAAATCACCAAGCACTCCCAATTTCTGAGCCTTTGAAGGATTTTGCTTTAGGTGAGCTCTCAACTTTTCACCCACTGGTTTAGAATTTAGATTTGAGGGGAATGTATCACATTATTCACCTCTGATTCATCTATGTCCTAGATTCTAAAAATTTTTAAATTTCTCATTATTTCAGTGGGGGTCTGAAGGAAAGCAAAAGTAGATGTATGTGTACAAGTCACCACCTTTGCCCAGAAACCCTCCTGAATGGATTTCAGAAATACCTCATTTCTTACGTGTTATATTCCATGTTAGTCCATTTCTCTTTCCTTCCCATCCTATCTCATTCTCTCTTTCCTCTTCTCCTTTTTGTAATGTTTTGCTTGGTCATCACAGCGTTTCCTTTCGTTGTATACTTATTGAACTATATGGTGTTCTCAAGATCTTTTGTGTTTTTAAGATAGTTTGGGTAAATTCTTCTCTACTTACCATGCATCCTACTGTCTCTGACACCTGCCTATCTGTCCCTAGAGCTTAGGTTCCATAGCTGGTTATTTCTTATTCTAGTGCTTTTGTTTGACTCAGCAGCATTAGGGAGGGGTTGGAAGGAGTTGTCCCCTAGGTCTGGGCATGCATGGCTGGTGGAGTAGGATTCTATATTTAAAAGTCCTGAATCAATGTTTGGTCTTCATCCTGAGAGGCAGACTGCATCATTCCCCCTAGTTCAGTGCAGCCTTAAGATATACAGTCCGCTCCAGGCATTCACTTGCCCCATTTCAGGCTTTTGCCCCAGGAACCTTCCTCATCAGTGGGAAATTAAGACGGAAAAATGCATGGGTTGAGGAGCTGGGTTGTTAGAGTATAGCAAGGGAGAAGGACTTCACGTGGGGATCCTCTGTCCTTCATCCCTTGGGCTCCTGCTACCTAAAGAATTGTTTCTTCTTTTTACTTTTGTCTTCCATTCTGCTAAATCTCTATTATTTGCTAAGATAAAGATTAGCTTTGGATGATTCTAATCTTTCTGCCTTCCTTCTGATTTTTCTTTTCAGCCTAGAAAAAGCATTGAAGTTCAGTTCTCAAGAGTCATCCACATCCTTCCTATGGCATTTATACACCCATTAAGACTTCTCTCCAAGCTGGGCAAAGGTAAAAAGATTTTTCAGATTTTCATTCACTACCTCTCCTTGCTCAAATGCTAGAGTGAGACAGAGTCTTGTTTCTTTCCCTGCTTTCTGGTTTCTTTTTTTTAAAAGATTTTATTTATTTGAGAAAGAGAGTGTATGAGGGAGAGAGCACAGCAGAGGGGAGGGGCAGAGGAAGAGGAAGAGGAAGAAGCTCCCCGCTGAGCAGGGAGCCCTAAGCGGGGCTCCATCCCAGGATCCCAGGATCCCAGGATCATGACCTGAGCCAAAGGCAGATGCTTATCCAACTGAGCCACCCAGGCACCCCTCCTGCTTTCTAGTTTCAAAGTTTAAAAACCATCCATAAGGTTGTGTATGATTTCTTCTGGGTTTTTTTTTCTTTTAAGATTTTTTTTATTATGTTATGTTAATCACCATACATTACATCATTAGTTTTTGATGTAGTGTTCCATGATTCATTGTTTGCATATAACACTCAGTGCTCCATGGAGAACGTGCCCTCTTTAATACCCAACACCAGGCTAACCCATCCCCCCACCCCCTAAAAACCATCCATAAGGCTGTGTATGATTTCTTCTGGGTTTTTTTGTAAGCTTGTTTTGGTTTTTTTTTTTGTATTTTTTATGCTTCATTCTATTATCTTACTGTGAACACACCCAATGATACTTTAAGGATTAATTTTTTAATATTTTCTTCCTGAAAATGTTACCAACTGGTTTTTTGCTACTCAGTTTCCTCATCTATAAAATGTGGACATAACAGCATGTACATAATGGAAATGTTGTGAGGATCTAATGAAATAAGTACTGTAAGACACTGCATGTGATCCTAAACTAACAGTAAAACTACACACTATACTAGAGTCTAAATGCAGGAGATACTGTGTCTGTCTAGATTAATAGTAAACCACTCAATAAAGGAGCTCAAAAAAAAAGTACAACCATCTGGCAACCATCATAATGATAACTGATATAGGCAAGAATCATCAATACATGAAAACCAGTGAGATAAAAATCGGATAAGAAACAGAATCATAGTCTCCTGAGCTATTAATACTTAAAAAGGGAAAAATAGTAACTCTGTTATGAAGAACTTTGACAGATACCACCTTAGCCAACTGAACAAACCAGTAATGAGACCAATTAATATTCATGCCTCCTGACATGATACACTAAGAAGAACACAATATCACTTCCATGATGTTCCTGCCAAAAATGGGTAACTTGAATCAAATCGTGAGGAAACATCAGACAAACCCAAACTGAGGTACATTTTGCAGCATAATTGGCCTCTACTCCTCCAACATGTCAGGGCTACGACCGATAAAGACTGAGGAAATATTCTTGATTAAAAGACTAAAGACACATGACAATTAAATACAGTACATAATCCTGGACTGAATTCTGGATAACATTTTTTTAAGATTTTATTTATTTATTTGACAGAGAGAGAGCACGAAAGAGTGGTAGAGGCAGAGGGAGAAGCAGGCTTCCCGCTGGGCAGGGAGCCCTACATGGGACTTGATCCCAGGACCCCAGGATCATGACCTGAGCTGGAGGCAGATGCTTAACTGACTAAGCCACTCAGGTGTCCCAGAATTCTGGATAATTTTTTTTTTTTTTTGCCATCATGGACATTTTCGGGATAACTGTCAAATTTGAAATAAGTATAGAGTCTATAACTATTGATGTCATGATTTTGATACCGCATTGTGCAAAGTTAAGATGATGTGTATGGGTTTAAGAATATACACTATGGTACTTAGCAAAAAAGGGGCGTCACGTATAGGTCTTATCACAACATCTTGTCACAAACATTTCATGAAAAAATAATACGTTATATATGTGTATGTATTTGTGTGTATATATACACATAAATACAGAAAGAGACAGAGAAAGCAAACTCAGCAAAATGTTAACAATTAGAAAATCTTGGTGAAGGGTATTCTGGAATTCTTTTACATTTACAACTTTAGCACTTACAACTTTTTCTGAGTTTAACATCATTTCAAAATAAGTAATGAAGCATCAGTACTAAAGCATAACCTCCTTAGAGACAAGTCTGTTTCTGAAGCAGCAGTGAGGAAAGCTATGGTTTGGGATTTAATTCCAACTCCAACACTTACTAGTTTTAGGATTTTGAAAAATTTCCCTTACTTCTCTGAAAGGCTCAGTTTCATCGTCTGTACAATGGACATAATAATAATAATAAACTCTAAGGACTCTCGAGAGAATTCAGTGAAAGAACACATTCAGATGAGACCAATGCCTGACATATTAGAGGGCTCAGACACTTGTCAGAAAGAATGAATGACCATTCATTCCTGAGAGGAAAGGAATTCAGGCATTTGCAAGCCCATGAAGCAAATATTCCAATCATTCCTCCTCTGGTTTCATAGCATCCTAACATTTAAGAGATGCAGAGCAGGTGATGTGAGGGACACAGAAGGAAGAAAAGGAAGATGAAACAGGTGATGTGAGGGACACAAAAGGAAGAAAAGGAAGATGAAACGATCCCTAAAGGTCATCATTCTGTTTACATCAACCCACCTGAATGGAAGACCCTAAGCGGAGCAGTGGAACGAGGTGGCCAGCCAACTCCGTTTTCCCCTCATTGTCCCTCTTAGCATTTTGAGAACTTTTACTCATCCTTTGACATTTATACCACTTTTCTCTATTTTCCATTGACATAATGAAAACCAACTTATGTTTAATTTTTAATCAAAGTTAAAAACAAAGCAAAGCTCAAGAAATCTTACTGATATGCTTAAATGCCTAGACTCTTTTCTATAAGATACAAAGTATAAGTGTGTGCATATTTAAAAAAAAATGGTTTCTTCAGGATCTTCCAAGTACTCAAAACAGCATGTAACCTATAACTTTATCTTACCTGTTCCAGACCCAGTTACTATTTTACTAGTTGATATATTACTGCTTCAGAACCACAACATTGTTTATGCCTTTTGAACAAGCTGATAAAAAGAAACATTTGCTTAAGGTTCCCATCAATGAATGCAGAGCTTAGACTAGTCTTTAGTTTATACAAACGTTCTGCTTATTAATTCAGAATATTCATTCAGTTATTGAAATATGACAAAACTGTCCAGTGAGAGACTGATTCTCTATTATACATATTAGCTTTGCACAAAAATCCTTTGGCTCACGAACAACTTCTCCCCATCTAAGGATTTATAGACCTCTTTGAATTTTTTAAACTGCAATTTAGGTATGAAAACTCTATCATCAATGCTCATCAATATACAGATAGATTATAAATTATCAAAATAAGTTCCTTCTGATTAGGAGCTCTCCAGCTAGATTTCAGCTTCAGAAATTCTAAAATGACCTATGTTAAGTGCAGTCCATGCCAACATCCACAGCATCCTTTTTAATTAAAAGCCAGTGATATGACTCAATGCTACCTGTTTCATTGATCCTGTTATATTCCTCTTTTGGTCAGAGTTCTCTTTTCCGGATTTAAACTTTTATGAAAACAAATAGCAAATATTTATTCAAATTGATCACTATTATTTCACACCCTGAAAACTACATTTCCTACTATAAAATTACATTTATCTACATTAATTTTAACAAACCAAGGATTATTCAAAGTGATAATCACAGTGGTAACTGTAGCTGGTAGAAGGGCTGGTAGCTAAAGTGACTTTACATATTTGTGTGTGTATATATATATATATTCATATATATACATACATAGTTTCATATGCATATATATTTACATACTTTCATATATATAATCCTTACTAAAATTACTTACAGACCCCAAACAAATTTTTAAAAATCTGCTTACTTGGACACATTTCAATAGGATGTTCATGTCCCAATGAGTGTATGGAACAGAACAAAATATAACAATACTGGAAGAAAGGAATGGTGGGGGTGGGGAAAAGGGTGGCCACCTCCTCTTTTATGACCAGATATAGATGACAGATGATTGTTGAGGCTCTCTAGACTTTGAGTTCAATGTGGAGCCAACAGGGAGACCTCTGCAGAAGCCCAGTACTTAGAGAGCAATCTACTCTGACTTAAATAGTTCCACCAGTGGCGTTTGAAAACTATATACTATATTGCCTTATTTGTCTATTGATCCCATCAGTAATCAACCAGTTGTGAAAACAAGAGCCAAGGTAAAGAAAAAAAAATGACATTCTAACTGTTCTGTCTACCTGTCACCCTGAAAAGCTTTAGAGGAGGTGAAATGTTCTATTTTAAATAAAACACAGAATGTAATCAACATTAAACAGAAACCTTTTACAGACCACAGAATCAATGATTCCAATTTCTCCCTCCCTCTCTGCTCTCTGGAACAATTCAGGTGGTAATTATAAAACCCTCCCTCTAAGCCAAGTGGGACAAGACCCTCTAAAAAATAAAGTAAATAAATAAAATCTTAAAATATATATATATACATATATATATGTATATATATATATTTGAAAAAAGACCCTCTACTCACGGCTTCAGGCTGAGTTAAAGTGAAACTCGATCTAACACAGAGACCCTCTAAGGTCAGTGTGCATGGGTCAGCTGGGATCCCAAGACACCACTGACAGATTCAGAGCTGGTAGTTCCCTGGTGGACCAGTAATCTGTACTTGAAGAAGTTGTTGGGGTGACTTAGGGTAAGAGTTTGGGGCTCCACCTTCAGGTGTCTGCCCAGGAACTGTGAGGAGGAGTGAAGCAGAACCCAGAACACAGGGTGTTGATGTGATCTTCCACCCAAAATTAATATGAAAGCTTGACAAAGCCAACCTGCCGGCAGCCAACTCTTAACATCCAAGTGGGTATTTTTGTGAAATCCATCCATCTCTTCACCAAACCATTCACATTAGCCTATTACATGAAGTCTTTGGTGTTCTTCTTTTTGCTACACACATTACTCATACTGGGAAGTGAAATGAACTCAGAGTTCAAGGGCACTTTTGACTGGAACCAGATGAATTGTTGCAGTTGCCTGGGAAACCTTTGAAGACAACAATACTTGATATGTCAAATATCTGAAGTCAATTTGAGCCAAAGTCATTTAGAAGGTAAATCCAAGAAAGCTAATAGCATAAGAGGGACACTTGGCTTGTAAAAGTAGTTCCAATTTGTTATGTGTTCATGAACTTTTGAAAAGAGGAAAGTGTTTTATAATCTTAATTAGCCTATAAGAATAACAATCTTAAATGCTAACTTTCAAATTACAGGATTCAGCATAGTCATTTAAAGTCCCTAAACGTTTATGCACAGACAATTAAACTAGGGTTTTTATAACAGCCTTGTAACAAAATATAACACATTTTCATAAAATTATCCTTCTAAGTTCTTTGGACTCTGTTCCAGTCTAATATGTCTTACCCGCCCCCCCCCCCAGATTTCCAGTGTAAAACGTATGTCAAATACTGAGTAGCACATTGTTTTTTTTTTCATAAAATGTAAAATGTTTGCTGTAGTAAGTTTAAGGGGAAAAAATTTAACAAGCAGACCGATGTGCTATTAGGTTTTTTTGCTTGTTTGTTTTTTATAGGCTACTGACATAACATGTTTGTTTTTTATATAATGTGCTATTATTTTGCAATGAGGAAATGCGGATTGAATGGGAATCTTTCTAAGTTGTATTTTGCTTCAAATGCCAAGTTTGGTAAGGGTTGTTGCATGAATCTAAATTTATAATTTTTCCAATATTTTTCAACAGAAAATCACCCTGAAAAGCCTTATAATGAAAATTTGCACACATGGCTAGTACTTGCATTCACACAGTCTTTTGTGATAAAATAAATCAAAAGGAAAATCAAAGTGCAAACGCCTAAGAGGTCCACAAGGAAATCAAATTTTTTTCCTCACACCCCAACACTTTCATGATGAGAAACTTATTTAGGGATTAACATGTTTGAGGCTTTTTAAAAATTAGTTTAGAGGTCTATGATTTTGGTGGGAAGCTCTGTCCCAAAAGTACTACTTGTATGCAGATTTTTTTTCACTTTAGATTTTTTAGACATTTGGAAACGCCTGAGTTCATTGCTCTGCGCTGCCCTCTGCTGGTGATTTCCTATAAATGGTTTCAGGAAACAATCCGGCGCGGCTGTAGCTTCTACCAGCCCACGTCGCTACCCAATTTCATAAATTCATTGTTCAAGGGGCTCTATTTCTTACACAGTGATGGACATAGCTGTATTTTAATTTAAAATGTTTAAAGAAATAATTACGGTAAAACTTTTTTTAAGTTCAGAATCTCAATTTAATTTTTATTTCATGCTGGCGATGAAGCTTTTCCCAGAGAATAACTCATATAATCACAAATTAATGACACTATTTCACCTAAAAAGTTTGGCAATAAAGTAAGGAAAAAAATATGTTACTTTGAATTTATTTAATCTTGGGTGACTTTAGAAGGAATGCTACAATGTTAAAAATCAGCTGCCTTAACATGGCTATATTATAGGAGAAGAATCACTTCTTTTGCATTACTCATTCAAAGTTGATCTAAAAGGAACCATTCTAGCTAATTTGACAGCAATTTATCTGAAATAGTGAGACAGATCAAGGCTCCAAGTTGTGTGCAACCAAATGCATCCCACCAACTGTTAGAAAATCAGAAGCTCTCCCTCCATTGCAATGCTTACTCCAATGTAACTTCTACTCAGTTGTAACTGCTTCATTTTATACACAATCATGAACATAAAACTGCCACAGTCCTGAGAACTAACAGCTTGATTTCTGTGCCTGCTGGAAAGACAGTCTTGTTACAGTGCTAATGGTATGTGTCTATAACCTACCAACAAATAAATTCGCTATGCTTTGCTGCAAAAACTCATCCAGAATCCCAAATACTACATAGTGACCAATGCAATCTTTGTCCCACTGAACTTCATTGAAATTACCCATTCGGGAGTTCTAAATGATGTTCATTTTTAGTGACCTAACGTAGCTGGAGATTTAAAACAATCTTAATGCTCAAGGGAAGAACCATTAAGTTTGTGTCCTCAGTGCCTGTCTTCCAGTAACGAGACATACAGCATACATATGTCGCAGGTCTCCTAAAGCGACAAACAAACGGCTCCAGCATTCAACATGTCTTCGTATTTGATGCTTATTATATGTAAGCAACAGATGTACTTCTCATCTGAGCACCATAAAAGTGATTTTTTTAAGAATCCTAAAGAGAAAATGAGTCAGTCCCAGTGCAAATATAAACCTAAAAGAAATTCCATACTGTACAAGTAACATTTGCTCTATGAAACACATTGACGTTTTAGCGTAAGTGCCTGTCGAATGCAATGATCTGTCCTCCCCCTGCCCCCCGCACACGTTCCCCATGGCTCTTCAGCTGGCATTAGAAACAACCCCTGGTGACCACCCATTGTCACAGTGGACCCAGGGCTACCATGCCCATGCTGAAAGAGGGAGGGGCAGAAGGTGGGCCCTCCTAACCACCCCCATCCATCCTGCATCAGTGGTTCGTGTTTTTCTCCCAAAGTTCAACCCAGTGTGACGTAATGAAATAACCTGAATCTACTTTTTTGCAATATTTTTTTTTCTTACCTTAACCTGGCGAATCTCTACAGATGTGTAGAAAGTTATCTTTTCCGGGATATATTCCAAAATGCTCTTATGCTATTTCTCTTAGGATTTCTCCACACTGCCTCATTCAGAAATGTTATTGCTTTCTAAAGGAGAAAAAGAAAATGTGCACATGAAAATTATCATAAGAAAATCATTGATTTCTAATCAAATCTAAACAAATGCCAAGCCAATGTGAATAGCACCTTCCAAAGCTCTAGGAGGCATTGGTTTTCACGTAGCACGTAGAAATCTTCTCTCTCCATGTAGCTTTATTAGATGCTATGTTTTCCAAGATGTAAAACATTCACAGTTATCTCAATAATTTTTTTCTCCTTACCTCTAGTATTCCAGGGAGGTCACATTCTGTTAAAAACATCCTGCCCTTCTCCCTACAAAAAGGTTCCATAGAATCAGAATGCAGAAGCGCTGCAACTTGCTAACTTTGCTCTGTGTTATTTACCAACCGCACAAAGAAAATGCTGTCTATTCAGAACTCATTTCAAAACTCTTTTCACTGAGAGTGAGCGAACAAGCGGGCTCATGTCCCGAGCTTCAGTCACATCTCCAGCGGCCGGTGCTGGCTGCGGGGCCGGCGCCGCGTGGCACGGCCCCCGCTGCTTCCCTACAAGGGTCTGTTGTGCACCATGGGTGCTGGCCACACAGGGGGGTGGGAGTACATAAAGTGGGGGTGGGGGTGGGGGTGAGGGCTGTCCTTTCTCGCCCCCAGTTTCTTTGCTGTTTGCCCCTAATTTCTGTCAGGAGGCTGCCGTCTCTCCCAAGGCTTCCTGATCCTGACATCGAGGTTACAAATATAGACTCAGCTCCCCTGGCCTGAGTTTGAGGCTTAACCTCATTACTGAGTTGCTTTGACAACTCACTTAGGCAAGTTATTTAAACCACTTGCAATTCAGTTTCTTTTTGTTTTCTGATCATGGTGATTGTACCTATTTCATTAGGTGTGAGGAGTAAATGAAATCATTCCAGAGAAGTGCTATTACACTACCTGGAACCTACAGGTAAGGGATTTTCCTACAAAAGTCTTTCTCAGTCCAACTGAGGCACAAAGATTCAGATCTTAGTGTAAAACTTACTCCCAAGCTCACAGCCAGGCAGAGGTACAGAGGAAGTAACCCAGGAACTTGTTCTGCAGCTCTGGATCCCTCTGCAGGATCAAGAATATTTAAAAAAAGAGTATAGGGTATGAAAGGGAGGCTAGCGAGAGACCTCATCACTATACTGGAGTCCCCGTCACCATTCAGGGGGCTGCAGGTGGGGGATATTACCTTCTAAATGCACATCCGAGTGGACAGGAGGCTTCTGGGCAAGTTCCCTGCAGTTGGGGGAGAGGAGCCAGTCCCGGAAGGCTCAAGCTGACCATGCACAGGGGGGTCTGTCCCAGAATCTGTCCAGGACATCAGAGATGCTGACAAACAGTTTTGGGGTCAGAGTTTGGAGCACACGGATGCTTGCAGCAAGAGCTGCACCTGCTGAGTTGGGGCGGGGGGTTTAGGGGGGATGGGAATGAGGAGATGAGAATGGGAATGGGGTATGGGAATGAGGAGGAGTTCTTAGGACCTTCCAAGGATGAGGAGAGCCGGACTGAAGGGAAGAGGCTGGAGGGGGACCATGGGATAGTCAGGGCTGAGGAAGGGGTTATCCAGGGACAACATGAAGAAGTGAGATGCATGTCCCTCCCTCCCCATACCAGGAATCAAGGGAACTCCAAGAATAAGGAGCTTTGCTGCTGTGAACTTCCAAAGACTCAGTGCTGTAGAAAGTCCATCAAGAGAGTTGTTTCAAAGGGGGGTTTTCCAGGGCAGAAAATGGGCTGCCAGCTGGCCAGATAAGAAAGGGCTGATGCTCTTAACCTCTCTTTCCTGCATGCCCCTGCATGGCCCTGCTCACTCCCACACACACAACAGTGAAATGGGGAGGGGACAGAAAAAGTGAGAGAGCAGGACTCCCCAGCCTGGTTGCAGGCAGGCAGGCTCTAGGGGAAGAGAGGATGAGGTGTAGCTAGGTCAAGGTCAATGATTGACTACTGCAGGGACCAGACATTTTAAGGACTGAAATGAGACTGGTTCTGTAACTTAAATTGTCCAAGGGATCTTTTGTATCACCTGAAAATAAGCAGGAAGGCTGGGAGAGGGGGGAAGGGGGGGCAGAGAGGGCTGCCAGGGTTTTCATGCAGGAGTCAAGGACATTGGCCCCACTGAAAAAAGTTTATAAGAACAATAGGGGGAAATGTAGTTTGTATTTTGGTTCTGTCAAGAGTAGTGCTTTTTCAACATATCAGTTACTTAAACTACACATGACAAACTCCTTTGCTAGACTAGAAGCTCCAGAAGACAGGGACCCTGTATTTTATATTCCTTGAGGTTTCCCCAGAGTCTAACACAGAGCCTGGCCCATGGCAGCCAACTAGCTATCCTACCAGATTTCAGTTGGTTGTTTTACTTTAAGCCATTCCTGTTCCTGATGTTCTTTCTAGAAAAAATCTAGATGAATATATTTTCTCATAATGGTTTTGATCACCTCTAAGACAGTCTTACTACTAAATTATTTTTTTCATTCCACACTTTCTCCACATGCTACCTCTCCTTTGCCCCATGTCTTCCAAAGAACCTTGTATATCTCTAACATTATAGCACATGTAAAAGACACAAGTTGAGTTTCATGCAAGTCTTGATTATTGGTAATCAAAAGAAGACTGATCAAAGCACACCTTAACAAACATACCTGAGAAGCTTAAGGCACATCAGAAAATCCATCAACTTTTTCTCTTGTGAGCTTCTCTTTACAGATAACATCAGTTCTTTCTTCCAGAAAAAAAAAAAAAAGGCACCCAAACTGTTTGTGACCTTCCTGTTCCTTCTACCCTCACCCCCACTCTACATGTCAATGAATTGCTAAGAAGAGCCTTCACTAGCTACTTCTCTTTTCTGGGTTGCAGTGAAGTTCAAGTATTTTGAGTGGCACAGAAGCAATTCCTCTTTGGCCAAAGGAGAAACTCAGGGGAAGAAAAAAATCAAAGGCAAGCCTACTTGTGAGCTTCCCAAATTGAGCAAGTTTGGGTACAGCATATGCAGTCTCAGTTTTGGAAACCACAATCTGCCATTCATCCCTAACTAGATGACGGGACAGAAATGTTGTTGCTGAACCAACCAAGGGAAATATGCTTACTGCTTACCCAAAACAAACTTGCAAAATCCAACTTCTATTGCTTCAAATTTTCAGACGGGAAGATTTTCCCAGATATAAATTTGACCTATTTTTTTTTCAATTAAGGTGAAGACAGGTATTCTAGGGACACATTTGGAAAGATGGGGTTCTTAGCTTACAAAGTACGGATCCAGAACAGAGTTGTTGCTTAAGAAAATTCAGGAATAGCTAAGGCAAAGTCCATTCCTCAAGATGAGAATGGGTATGTATTTCAGAGACAGAGTGAAGGGTGTCAAAGATATTGGCATTAAAACACACATCTTTGGGCCAATGAAACACTAATAATTCATTTCCTTTGGTACTGAGAGGCTTTCATCCATTCATTAAGGAATCCCCCCTGACACCATTTACTTTTCTGGATCTGTAATGGAGAGTTTTTTTCATGCAGGAGGTACCTTTGAGGCCCAAGACTAGATAAACTCGACAAAGGAAGCAGAGAAATTTCCATTTGCATTTCAGACCCAAAGGCACAGCCTTTGGGAGAAAACCCCTGTGGAGTCTTTCTTCTTGAAGACAACCCTCTAAGTCGGCTTATTTTTAACACTTCCCTGTCTCCCTCCTCACTGAGAAAAAGTCCAAAATAAGGAGACCTATCTGCCAGGACAAATACAAATCCCTGGCGTTTGTCCATCAACTCTCTCTCCACTTCCGGAGCACGGCCAACAAAGCTTTATGTCTGCAAGTACCTATTGTTTAAGGCTGTATGCTTTGGGGAACTTGAATTTGCAATAATCCGTCTATAAACAATAAAGACTCACCCGTCAGTCAATGAAAAGCTCTGAGCAACACAGGAGCATTCCAGCAAGATGGCAGAGTATAGACATCGTTCCACAAAATGTGCTGTGAGAATTTGAATTGCTGGCTGCTTCAGAGTGTTTATTAATGAATAAAACTGCCATTTTACTAAGTACTCTTTTTTTTTTTAACTATTCTTAAAACAGTCATATAGTTGTGCTCTGTTCAGAAATGACTGCTGCTTAGAGTTTTGGGGTTGTTTCTTTTCTTTTCTTTTTTTCTGGAATACTAGATTTATTTGAATCAGAGAATTGAGCAACAAAGGGTGGCCTAACATCTATCCTCAAGTTGGGGCTCCTGGACGAGTAATAAGACAAGGTGATAACCTAATCATTATTGGCAAGGACATCATTTTCTCTAAAGGACTGCACCCAAGCAAAATAGGTAATGATTACTCATGCTCGGATTCCATAGCTTTAATTATCAGCTTTCTGGAGATGCCTTTTGGAGTCTGCAGGCAGCACTGGCAATGATGAAAGGAAAAAGAAAACGTTTTCCTGGCAACTTGCAAAATACAACTAGCACCCCGATATCCACCGTGCGGCAAAATGCACAGCCTGGGTCGGTCAAGCTGGATCACAGCTTCGGGAACGGGTGCGGGAAGCCAGCTAGGCCACGGTGGCCACGCGTGCCCTACACCGTATGAACCTAGGATAGAGAAACCCACGTGTTACCGATTCTTTTTCCTTGAACCATTTGCCAATTTTTTTTTTATTATTATTATTCTTTGAGAAACCAGTGGGTGGGCACAGATGGGAAGTGGGAAGCTGCAAAATGGAAGAAGACGTATTGGAGTGGAACGCGGAGCCAGCACCTCTCCAGGCGCGTCCTCAACGACCCAGATGGCGCGCACTCTGCGCTCCGCTCCGCCTGGCACGGCCGCCTCCGCCGCGCCCCCTGTCGGCTGCCAGCGCAGAGCGACGGGTCCTGAGGCCTGGCTACCCCCACCTGTCTATTTGCGACCAACCCACCGCCACCTCTTAACCCGTGACCTAGGGGGTGTTCCGTGCACACAACAAACATTTTTAAAAAGCACATCAAATTAAAAACAGTAATTGGAGCTGCTCTACAATGTTAGGAAAGTCTTGATGTGTTATCATAGTTTTATACGTGCAATTTGATGCCATTAGTAATAAAAAGGGCCTCCTTACTTTCTACCTTCACATGAAACTCGAATTCTGCTTGGGGAAGGTGGGTGGGGGTTTGCCTCAGCACATCCAGGAAAGAAAAATGCGGCTGTTTCCTAATGAATTCACAGCAAATGCCATCAACTTCGGAAAGTTAGGGCAGCCTGGAATTTAGTGGTTCTGTGCGTGTCCCCATCCAAGTAAGGGATAAGGCATTCTAACAGCTCGGTTTACCAGGCTTTGCGGCTGGATGTTTTCAAAGCTGACGGAGGGCACTTCACACTGACGCGCTTATCCCCTTCAAGTTTAGCTACAGCAAACAGAAATGTTTCTAGGGGCCCTTGACGGCATCTCTACTTTTTGCTGCTAGGAAGTAGGCATGTTGAGGAGAGGTGGGTTAGAAGGGAAGCGGCAGGACTTTGCCTGGTGGCCTGCCCCTGGGAACTCTTCTCAGGCTCCTCTGTCGTTGGCAGCGCTGTTAGGCCGCTCTCCTCCTTTGCTGTAAGGTGGGGGGTGGGGGGGAACCGCGGGCAGGAGGCTGTTGGGAGGACTGAGGAATGACCCAAGCTAAAGACGGAGCCCAGGGGCCCAGCCCCGGGAGATGCTCCCCGAGGCTTACTTCCGTCCTCACCCTTCCTCAAGCCAGGCCGCCTTCCGATGTCGTGCGGCTCCGAACATCCACACAGACCACGAAGATGGCTGGCAAACTCAAGACTCAGTGCCCGGATCACGGAAGTAAAAACCTAGTGCCCTGGAAGCTGCTTGAAGAGACTCTGGGTGTACAGATTTGCTGTAGCATGGCAGTTTTTAAGGTTCAGGGCAGCAGATCCTTTCCTCAAATCTGAACTGTGACCCCCCACCCCACCCCCACTACAAAACATACAAAAGTCATACAAAAGTTGCCCTGCTGAGAGAGAGGCATTGGACTATAGAGGTTAAGAGCCTGACTCTGGAGCCTGAATGGGGCTTAAAAACATGACAAACATATGTAAAGCAAATATTTAATATTTTGAGTTGTTGTCCCCCCATAGACAGACTGAACTAAAGAAGTAGCACTATTGATAGGAAAGATTTTATGCCTCTCTTCTTCCTTATTTTACTTATTTGTTGCAAGCTCAAATAATTGAGTTTGCCTTGAAAAGTAGTTATTAGCTCAGACCTTGGTTAAAAGCCGGGCACCTGCCATGAGTGTAATGGAGAGAACTTCACTACTAGCTCAGAGGGACAGTTCTGGGCCCTTTGCCACTGACTAGCCAGGTGACTGGAGTCAGATGAGTGATATGGATGACTTTGACAGACCCACTCTCGGTTAAACTAGAAAATTACACACACACACACACACACATACACACACACAGAAAAAACAAACTAACAAACAAACAAACAAGCAAACCGTAACAATTAGCCTTGATTCCGCACAAAAAGCCTTCACTGTCTCCAGGCCATGTGCCCACGAACATCCTGAACATCCTGCCTTCCTACGGACACTGCTCTCTACCTACATTCTCTCTCTACACTGGAGCAGGACTTGCCCCAAATCTCTACAATCTCGAGCTTAAAAAAAGAAGAAAAAATGCTCACATTTCCTACCTTCCCCCCTCTACCCCCCACCAGCATGTAAAATCTGTAAAGAAAAACGAATTTATGTATTAAAAGCAGTCAACTCATGAGCCTTGCTCCCTTCCACCCCAGGCAGATGCTATTTGGCTGATACCTATTTATGTGCTTTTTACTACATCATGACTGCACAAGGAAAGATTGGGGAGGAGGAAATAAGAGGGAGGTCTTCATGGAGCCACTAGTTCTGAAACACACTCTGGAAGCACAGGGGTGCTCAGCCACAGGATGCTTGGAAAAGGCATCACCAATACAAGTCTCAATGAATCCTCCCCTCGTAGAAAACATAGCTTCCCACCATGTCCCAGGACTACTTCTAATGGAAAGGAATCCAGTGGTGAAGAACAGAACACAACGACATCCCTCTTGCCACATTTTTAGGGGACGGACATTAGGAACTAGTGAAATGATTTTTACTCATCATAAAAAAGAATGATATGTTTTTTTAAAGAACTGTTTTAATGATAGGTTTACCATTTTTATCTGGATCACAAACACACATGCACCTGCACACTTCAATACATTCATAAAAACCCCAGAGCAACACAAAGCCTTGAATAAAGACAGCAGCTGGCTACATTTTTTTTTTACTATTCTTCTCTCAAAAACATAGTCTCAATTATTTATAAATAATAATGCATGTTATTCACCTTCCTACCAGAAAATTAAGAGAATTAACTAAAATACACGATTTAGAAAGCCTTTCCTGAATAGAAAATAAGAGAAGCATTCACATTTATGGAAAATAGAAGCTTTAAAAATAGAATAAGGTACAGATCTTTCTCATTTGAAAGAACATGTTAAAACCTCATAATATCAGTATAATATTGTAGTCTTAGAAGTTTCACATCTGATTTATCTGTGTAAACCCAGAGAACCTAGCCATGTTACCTATTGGATGTTGGTTAAATAAATGAATAAATTACCCCTCCAAAAAGCCTCAAACGCAAGATAGTGGAGGCCATTAAACCCTGGAATCAGGAACTGACGAAAGCAGTTAGATCAATTTTACAAACAAATTCTAGTAATCCTCCAATGCTCATAGGTATAAAAGTCCCTGACTTTCTCCTGTTTAAAATGTAGACTCTTCCTCAAACCCGGACTCCCAGTAGATCTTGCTTCAACAAGTCCAGTCCTGAACCTGAAATCTGCATTTTAACGAATGCCCCCAAAGGATTTGGAGCCTAAGCAGAGGAGTGCCACTTGGTGGCTGTTCAACACATCCTGTTGTGGTCTGATGGCTAAAATTTGTGCCTGGGGGCACCTGGGTGGCTCAGTTGGTTAAGCGACTGCCTTCGGCTCAGGTCATGATCCTGGAGTCCCGGGATCGAGTCCCACATCGGGCTTCCTGCTCAGCGGGGAGTCTGCTTCTCCCTCTGACCCTCTTCCCTCTCGTGCTTTCTATCTGTCATTCTCTCTCTCAAATAAATAAATAAAATCTTTAAAAAAAAATTAAATAAATAAATAAATAAATAAATAAATAAATAAATAAATAAAATTTGTGCCTGGGACCAAAAGGCCTGGGTGCAGTTCCCAGGGCTGCCACTGCCTAGCTTTATACCTCGGGGCAAGTTTCTTCACCTCCGTGTACCTCGGTTTCAGTATCTGTAAGTGGGGTGTAGTTATAGTCCCTGATCATTAAATTAGTGCAAAGTCCTTAACACAGTACAGGCATAGGTATTAAGCTGTCCTATAGCCAGTACGGGGAAGCCCCTGCAGTTTGTTTACTCATCATGTTTTAAAAACCAAATATTTCATATGGCTGTGCTATGGGCTTAATTGTGCCACCTCCCATTCATAGGCTGAAGTCCTAACCCCCCACCTCTCAGAATATAATTGTATTTGGAGGCAGGGATCTTTAAAGAGGTCCTAACCCAATATGACTGACGTCCTTATAATAAGAAAATTTGAACACAGATATGCAAATCCTGCTCCAGCATGCCTCTGGACTCCAGCTACAACATTAGCTCTTCCCTGGGTCTCCAGTCTGTGGCCTGCCCAGATTCAAGACTAGCCAGCCCTCCACAATCCCCAGAGCCAAGTCCTTTAAAATCAGTCAACCAACCAATCTCAATCTCTCTCTCTCTCCCTCCCTCTTCCTCTTCCCCTCCCCCCCATATATTGATTGGTTTTGATTGTTTCTCTAGAGAACCTCGATACAGCCCACAAAGATCATAAAATGACACTTCATTGTACTTCGAATTCTTTCTAACAGTCGCTACACTCCAAAAAGTCTCTAAAGGGTGGAGGGAGAGTAGGAGCAGGTTGGAGCCCAGGGCTGGGGGAAGACGTGGGTGAGCACAAGATGTTCTCTTCGCGGGGAGCCTGGGTGGCTCAGTCGTTAAGCATCTGCCTTCGGCTCAGGTCATGAGCTCGGGGTCCTGGGTTCGAGCCCCATATAGAGCCCCACATAGAGCCCCGCATAGAGCCCCACATAGAGCTTGGCATAGAGCCCCACATTGGGCTCCCTGCTCAGCAGGAAGCCTGGTTCTCCCTCCCCTACTCCCCCGGCTTGTGTTCCCTGTTTCTCTGTGTCTCTCTCTCTGTCAAATAAACAAATAAATAAATCTTAAAAAAAAAAAAAGGTGTTCTCTTCTCGGGGGAGCACACCCACCAACCTCCCAATTCCTGATTCTGCACAGGGTTTTCATGCAGTCCGCAGTCCTTTCACAGTCCTCAGCCCTCTGCCTCTGTTTACTTGTGGGATCCTCTGAAGGTGCTGGCACCTCCTCTTCTTCAAGAAGTCTGTGTATCCCTGAGTCGGTGCGAGGAGCAGGCTAGAGACCGTTCTCCCCTCTCATCCACAGAGCCTGGCCCCATGGGTTACCTTTGGCAAGTGCCAGGGAGTTTCCGAAAGGGAATCTTAAGACCTCAAGCCCCATTCCTCCCTACTACTCATTCTCACCCCACAGACCCACCCCAGCCACAAAGGCCAGTGGTCACAGACTTGGAGAATTGTCACTTCTACTTGAGAAACCCTCTTATTTCATTGTTAAAGCAGTGGACCCAGTTTATGAGCAACTTGTTTGATTTAGAAGCAACCTGAGCCAACACATCTGCTCTTGGTTTGTTTGGGGAAGTCTTTCCAGCTTATGGAAGCCTCCCTCTGGGCAGATGTCCCTTTGCTTCTCAGTTTCCTATCTTGAACTAAGGAGCATGCCCCTATCCCCAGAATAAACGCTACGGACAAAAATATCTGAATGTTTAAATAGTATATAAAAAAATTTTAAATGCTCTTGGAGACAATGATTTTGGTGTGAAAATACATTGAGAGCAATAATCGTGGCTTGTTCATCTAAAGATCTCACCTAGCTTGTAGTGAATGGGTACTCGGGAGAGGTGTGAAAGTTGAAAGAATAAATGAATAAATGGACTTTGCCTGGTAATTATCACATACCGTAATAAGCCATGAGTAAATTGTGGGGTTTTTCCACCCTTTGGAGTCTGGGAAGCTTCAGGTGTGCATTACTATGTAAATTGCTTGTAACCTTTTATTTATTAAAACAACGTATATTAGGAAATCTGTGCTTCATAAAAACTTTTCTAAAGTGACC
Organism: Eumetopias jubatus; assembly: GCF_037043125.1. Taxonomy (NCBI): domain Eukaryota; kingdom Metazoa; phylum Chordata; class Mammalia; order Carnivora; family Otariidae; genus Eumetopias; species Eumetopias jubatus. The sequence continues at coordinate 184,817,260 of NW_028274810.1, read as the reverse complement.
ATAATCATATAGAGTGAGCATCTACCTCAAAACCCTAATAAAAATAAACATGTCCAAATCTCTTGCTACAGCAGTCAAGTAAACTCCAAGTGTCAGTGAGTTACTTTATGTTTTCATAATATGATTTTTTTCTGGATTGAAGAACATATTTCTTTCAGAAGATCCAACTTTTACAGCATTTTTTTTAAAGAGTAATTTGTATCACTAGAGGGAGACACAGTTTGCCAAAAAGCTGCTATCAGGCAGAAAGGAACATTTTCCAGTTCTTAAGAATAAAACAAGAAATAAACTACTACATATTGTGACATATTCATATCGTTTTGTGAATGTAACAAGTTCATAGCTAGAATCACTGAACTGATGGCTTAATTTCTCCTTTCTCAGTTAATACTGAAACTGTGAGTAAAAAGGTAGAAACAGAATTGCTAAATTTTAGTAAAATACTAAAATTCCAATGTGATGATGTTGAAATAGAATTTTTCAGCTGTTGTAGGGGCAGTCACCCTAATAGTAAAAAACAGTATTCAAAGATTCTATCTGTGTGCATAAGCATCTGGCTGTATGAACAGCTGCTTTTCCAATGTAAAATTGAATTAATTAATCTAAATCTTTCTCCCAGTAAAACAAGTCAAGGCTGTATTCTGTGTTCACCTCGCCATGTAAAATGTAAGGCCTGACAGTGACATCTTGCTGTAGGAGGAAAATGTCAGATTTCCAATTCTTAATCAGAAGAGAACAAACAGCATACTTTTTTGCCTTTTTTGTGATGTTTACATATATGTATGGGTTTATGTTTAAGTCACGGTTCAGTAAAAATAAAGAGAATATGCTTATGCTTCTGGCAGCCGGATTTATTTTTTGTTTTGTTTTTTACATGCTTACAGCTTAATTCATTTACATTTCCTACCTGGCCTCTGAAGACATTTGGATTTTTAATGCCTATTATAAAAGTTTATGGTCTGGAGCATGTCAGAATCTGTAAGCAAAGGCAACTTACAAAAGGCAAAAAGTTTTAGTTAAGAAGTAATAACAATCTAAAGCCCACAACTGAGGTGAACAACTGGTTATAATGTTCAACTTAAAAATCCACCTAATACTCACTAGAATGGCCTCCCTCCCTGCCCTTCCTCCTCTGTGACTCTGCTCCTGTCCTTTCTCACCACTTCTTGTGCATTTTCCTACTTTCTTTAAACCAATTCTGTCCCCTTTCTCCAAATCTGTTTTCGCTGCCTTATCTATATTTAATGAAATACAATATTTTCATCTTAGTACTTGTTCTACTTATTAAATACATCATATTCCTTATTGTTCATTTTAAAATAATATTGATTTAATATGTCTCCTTTAAAAACTAAGTTTATTGCCTCTTACACCTGTCACATCAATTGATTTTTTTTCCTTTGTAATTCAACGATGGATCTTCAGTAAAAACAGTTCCGCCCTTCCCTGCCTTCCCTTCCAAACCCCACTAATTATGCATGACAGTTAGCTTTTCTGTGACTGGTTGTTGTACTCACCTTTTTTAGGCCACTGTATTTCCCAAGAAATCCTAGAGAGAAGTACAAGGGCATGAGGAGAGGGGGTGGCACAATTACCCCCTGTCATAGCCACTCACTGGAGTGAATGTCATTGAGTACCTGAGGATACTACAGGAAAGAATTGATGGGGAAAAGGGCTGCCGCCTACAAGCCGGCCCCCAAGAAATGCCATCCTGTAACTGGGGAACTTGAAAATGAAGCCTGCACACCCAGCGATGAGGGTACACTGTTGGTGTCATACAACAAATCCTACACAGGAAGCAGCTCCTGGGATAGCAAGGGGCGGGCTGTGTCTCTGCTACGGCGGAGAACACCTGCCCCTCCATGCTCCCCAACACAGAAGCCGAGGTCTCAGGATAATCAGCATCACAGGCAGACAGCTCATCTTCCCAAGAGTGGTCTTGAGAAAGTCAAATTTGCCACAGGATCACGTGTGTGAGAATAATGACATTATATATTTTTCTTAATTCAAATTCAGTTAGCCAACATAGAGTATATCATTTGCAGCCTAGCTTAGTTTGTGATGACATAGCAAAGAAGGGAACAAGAAACAGAAAATTGCATTTGGCACTGATTAGAGCATAGGCTGAGTTCTAACTCTGGCCTCCTTGGGCACCCTCTTTCACAGCTGGCCTCCCTGCCTGCTCTTAGGACAGCCACCCACTAGGCTGTGAGGGGGTGTGGACCTCCCTTGCCTGTTTCTTGTTTGAAATTTACTGCTGGGACTGGGAAACCCATCTCTGTCAGCACTATTCCCTCCATGCTAGAAACAGTGTTTCAGAAGGATTGGCTAAAAAGAAAATACAACCTAGCAATAACATTTGTAAGTATGTTTTTGAAAATACTGAGAAGAAAATTTCAGCAGAGTATAACAATCCAATTCATTTATAAAACAATGGCAGCACTATATTAAAGCTTGTCCCTTTTCTTCTTTTTTTTTAAAGATTTATTTATTTGAGAGAGCGAGAATGAGAGAGAGACAGTACATAAGAGGGGGGAGGGTCAGAGGGAGAAACAGGCTCCTTGCCGAGCAGGGAGCCCGATGTAGGACTCGATCCCGGGACTCCGGGATCATGACCTGAGCCGAAGGCAGTCACTTAACCAACTGAGCCACCCAGGCACCCTAAAGCTTGTCCCTTTTCTATTAGTTTCACAGTTGTGGTATACAGTTGACCCTTGAGCAATGGGGGGTCAGGGGTGTGGACCCGCAACAACCGTAGGGCATTTAAAAATCCATGGACAACTTTTGATCTCTCCCCAAAACTTAACTACTAATAGCCTACTGTTCATCCGAAGCTTTACTGACAACATAAACGGCTGATCAATGCATGTTTTGTACACTATATTATATACTGTATTTTTACCATAAAGTAACTTAGAGAAAAGAAAATGCTATTAAGAACATCTTAGTGAAGAGAAAATACATTCACAGTATCGTACTATATTTACTGAAAAAAATCCATGTATAAGTGACCCGTGCAATTCAAACCCATGTTGTTCAAGGGTCAGTGATACTTAAGACAGGGCAAGAGAAGAGGGGACTTTGGAATTTATAACACATCCCTTTAGGGTGACTTCCCATCTTCCCTGGGAAATATTCCAAGTTAGATATCAAAGCCAGCTGTTTTCCTCCAGATGTTTTTGGAGACCGCCAATGTACATTTAGGCTGAGATTTAAGCTGCACACAGGGATTTAAAAAACATAAAATAGCTCTTTTATGATGCATTTAAATTAATTTCTCTTAGCATTTAGAATAAAAGGAAGAACAGATGGTGAAGACTTAGTTTAAAGTGTGAGCCATTAAAATAATCTTAGCTGGAAAGTGAGTCTTCCATAATGGGAATTCATGCACCATGGAGTGGAGGCAAAGTTTTAAAATGACCCACAGAGTAAGAGAATCTATATCATTGCAATTATATTCCATATACTAAACAGATGTAAAAGAAACAATTCAGGATTTCCATAGCATGTTAGAATACTAAAAATGGTGGGACGTCAACAAGAAAGTAAATGAAAAAATATTGGTACGATTATAGATTATCTTCTTCAAAATTTTACTCAGATTTTATAACTGTTCAAAGTTTTAGATCTCTAGCAGTTAGTCATCATTTATATGTAATCCGTATATGTCTTACATTCATAGGTAGAACAGTATTATATATATATTTTAATATGACAATGTTATTTATGACTTCTAGGTTTTGAGCTACATAGTTCTTTTCTTTACACAGCATTTTTTTTACAGAATAATGCAACCAAATTGCATAGTTTCCATTAATAAAGTGATTTCCATCTCCAAATATATTTTGACAATTTCTTAGAAATCCACAAAAAATTATCTTTGTGTGTATGTACATAATTTAACACACACACATTTGGTATATATTTACTATGTATATTACTATAATCTCACACACCCCACACACATACCATACACACACCATAACACCGACCCCCCCCACACACACACACGCACACACAGTGTCTTGCTAAATGATATAACCCTGCAGCTGTTGAACTCCAAATGCTGAGTCAGTAATTTTTGGCTAACAGATTCTGACAATAGCTATAATCTTATTGATAACTCCCATTGAGAAAATGATTGTTAGTGATGGTAATGGAGCCAGAGTTTGATGAAAGAGGCTGGGGTTGGCCCAGTAATAATAGCTGAGGCATAAAGTTTAAACCTCTTTATTACATAGCTGACCCCAATTACATCTCAAGACAAATAACACCCTTTACTCAAACACCTGGTACCAAATGTGGCCACTTCAAATTTCTCCCTCATGGGAGCCTGTAATCATTTTGGGACTATTGGAACAATGGGCATTAATTGCCAGTCTTGTGTCTGATATGCTGGACCTCACTGAAGTTGAGCAAATTACTTTTTCTAATGCTTTAGTTTACTGAACATAATTTTTAAAAGCAGTTCCCTTTAACTAATGTTTGTAAAAAAAAAAATTTAATGATGCCACAAGCCAAGGTGGAGATTATGCACATCATGAGTAGTTCATGCAAAATGCTGTGTACTGTCCAATGACACATGAATATACTGGTTACATCAAAATAAAGTGATGACTGTATTTATTTCAAAAATGATAAAATCACTCAAAACATGAGGAATTGCCACTTGGCACTAATAAAGAGCATTTGAACACTACAAGATGAACTTTGCACTAAAGTGTAGAAAAACATTTTTATTTATTTTTTAAAGATTTATTTGTTCATTTTTTTGAGAGAGAGAGAGAACACATCTGAGTGGGGGAGGGGCAGAGGGTGAGGGAGAGAGAATCTCAGGCAGACTCCCCACTGAGCACAGAGCCTAACCCTGATGTGGGGTTCCATCTCACAACCCTGAGATCATGACTTGAGCCAAAACCGGGAGTCAGATGCTTAACTGACTGAGCTACCCAGGTGCCCCTAGAAAAACATTTTTAATTCAGGATTTCTGGAAGGAAAGACCCCATGTCTCAAGTGATATTTTATGTAAAAAACAAAAATCTGGGATTGAGTTCTGGAATCAGACTGGAAGAGGTTAGACTCATCTTGGTTATTTTGGGCATGTTACTTAGCCTTCCCACATTTCAGTTTTCTCATCTATAAAACAGAGTAATAATTAACACCTGTTTCAAATAAATTAGTAAGTGTAAGGAAACTGGCACTACCTCTGGCCTACAGAAACATTCAGTTTGTAGAGGTTTTTTTGTTTTGTTTTGTTTTGTTTTGTTTTTTTGGAAAGAGGAGGAGCAGAGAGAGAGAGAGGGACAACTAGACTCTGCGCTGAGTATGGAGCCAGATGCAGGGCTCGATCTCACAACCCTGAGATCATGACCTGAGCCAAAATCAAGAGTCAGACACTCAAGTGACTGAGCCACCCAGATGCCCCTCCATTTGTTATTTTATTATTAGGATTATGGAAGAAGAAAAGGCTCCAGTAAGGACTATGCAACTCTTCCAACTGAATGAAGCACATTATTTTCTTTAATGAACTGCTGGAACAAACTTTGAAAGATCTGTTCTATTTATATTTTGTGCTTGTTTGTTTACTTATTAATTCATTTATTTATCTGTCAAAACTCCTCTTTATGCCAGACCCTGGACTAAGCATGCATTTCCATCCTCAACATGTTTATAATCTCAATCCTTTTTTAGGGCAAGAAACTCAGGGCTATGAACTGAATGTTTGTGTCCCCCCAAAATCTGTATATTGAATCCTTAATCCCTGATGTGACTACATTTGGAATTGGAGACTTTGAAATGTTACTAGTATTAGATTAAGTCATAAGAATGGGTCCTCAGGATGGGATGAAGGCTCTTTTAAGAAGAGAAGACTAGAGGCCCCTCTCTCTCTGCCTTGTGATGATGCAGCAAGAAAGTGGCCAGGGTGGCAGGTCTTCCCTTCCAAGCTGTGGGGGTGACCCTGCCACTCCTGTGGGTCTAGAAGGCAATGTCTTAAGGTCTCATGGGATTTGCCTTGCTAAGTTTTCAACTTGCTTGGGATCCATCAATCTTTTCTTCCTTCTGATTTCTCCCTTGTAGAATCAGAAAGTCTACCCTACACCTGTCCCACCATTGCATTTTGGAAGCACATAACTTCACTGGTTTCACTAGTTCACAGTTGGAGAGGAATTTTGCCTCAGGATGAATCGTACTCAGAGTCTCTCCCATATCTGATTTAGATGTTATTTAGATGAGACTTTGGAATTCAGAGTTGATGCTGGAACAAGTTAAGACTCTTGGCATCATTGGGATGGAATGAATATATTTAGCATGTGAGAAGGACATGAATTCTGGGGGGCCAGGGGCAGAATGCTAGGAACCGAATTTTTGTGTCCCTCTCAAAATTCATATGTTGAAGCCTTAATCTTCTATGTAATGGTATTTGGAGATGGGCCCTTTGGGAAATAATTAGGATTATGTTATGTCATAATAGGATTAATACCCTTACAAAAAGAGGAAAAAACTGGAGTTCTCTCTCTCTCTCTCCCTCTCTCTGCCTTTCACTCTCTCGCTCTCCCTCTCTCTCTTCTTTTCCCCCGCCCCCTTCTCTCCCCTTCCCTCCTTTTCTCCCTCCCTTCTTTTCTCCCTTCATGAACCAAGGGAAGACCATGTGAGGACATAATGAGAATGTAACTGCCTGCAAATCAGGAAAGGGGACCCCACCAGACATTGAATCTGCCGGCACCTTGATCATGGACTTCTTAGCCTCCAGAGCTGTGAGAAGTAAATGTTCATTGTTTAAGTCACCCAGTCAATGTATTTCATTATAGCAATCTCAGCTGACTAAGGCACTCAGACCACAGCACTGTGAATTTGTGCTCAGAATAATGGCAGCTGGAGGTGTTGTGGGGCTGGGAATATAGGGGAAGAGTGTAGAACCTTGGGAGGGAAGGGTAAGAGAACATCTAATGGACTTCAAGTACCACCAAAGAGCAGCAAGGTGTGCAGTGACCTGAATAAGAACACACTGTCCTTCATCATCACACTCACTAGTTTTGCTATACAATTTGTTCACTCATTATTTCATAAATCAAGGCAGGGCTTACTAAACTGGTGGTCCACCTTGTTCCCCAGACCTTTTTTTGCCATTCAATACCCATTCAATTTTTCTCTTGCTTATAATTATGTTCCTTATTTTGCTCCTGCTTATTTAAGTCTACCACTAGCTGGTGTGAAAGGGTTTACATTTCAATCTAAGACTTTTAAACAGGGAAAGGTACAAATAGAATGAGGTAACCAAAGAAATCTAGAATGATTTCTTGGTACTTCCTTAAAGCAATATCAAAAGACAAAATGAATTCTCCCCCATTACACTACAATTGTGTTAAAAGTTGAAGAAGCTAAAGGCACTGAAATTAACAGGAAGGCAATGCTAGGATGTGACAAAGAGAACAAAGAATAGTCAATAGTAGAATGCTGGAAGATATCCAGTGTACATGTGTAAACACTAGGATAACCAACTTGTGCTGGTTTGCCCATGACTTTTCCAGTTTTAGCACTAAGAGTCCCCAATCGTGGGAGCCCCCTCAACCCTGGACAAAGTGGGAAGATTGGTCTCTAAAAATACATACAAGTTTACTTGTCTGTTTTTTTCTTCAGATACTTTTCCTTACAATAGAATATTACTTTATTCAGCTAGTATTTATTAAGAGTTACAGCAGCAAGGCCTCATTCTAGGTGCAAACACAGTGGTCTGTCATAGAGAGACTTGGCCCCTGTTTTCATATAGCTTATGTTTCAGTAAGGAAGGCAGAGATAACCAAGCAAATGAGATAGAGTGTGGCTTCAAGGAGTAGGAGCACTCAGAAGGCACTTGGAGGCAAAATTAGGACTGATCCCTGGATACCAAGAAGGAGCCAGTCATGGGAATATCTGGGGAAAGACAATGCAGCAAAGGGGAGAGCCAGGGGAAAGTATGCAGCAAAGATGCACTGATGTGTTTGTCAAAGG